>NW_006408747.1:1117956-1127181 GCF_000296735.1 Chrysochloris asiatica | reverse complement strand
TCTGGTCATCAGCACACAGCCCCTCTCTGGATCTAAAGTCCCCAGCTGCTCCATCTCTCCATGCCATCGTCTCTTCCTCCATCTCAGGCATCACTGCTTTTTTGGGTAGGGTCCTACTCTCCACTCTTCTCCCCTGAGGGTCCCAGGGATCTCTGCTCCTAAACTGAAAAGTTAATTACTCCCCTCCTTGCTACAAAATGTCTACCTTTACATTTCCAACCCTCACAATCAGTCCTGATAACAATTATTCACTACTGTGACCTATCTGCATCTCCTTTCATCAGCCCTGCCTAGACAGATTGGATACTACTCAGTGGAGATTCTACCTTCCTCCATGCCTTCTGGATCTAAGTTCCCTCTTGAAAGCTTGTAAGCCAGTCACTTCTTGCTTTTGTAGCCCCCCCATTTTGGGTAGCCAATGTCCAGGTTGCCCATCCCTGTCTACTCTGTGTATGGAGGGGGTGGGAATGATCCTTGCTGTAAAGATTTGTTCCCTCTTTTGAGCTACTATCTCTAAGACTTTTTGTTAAAAAACCTCTAGGTAGACTCAACCCTGCAACCTTTCAGTTAGCAGTTGCATGTGTTAATTATTTGTGCCACCTTGGGGCTCTAGTCTCAGAAGTGCAACATTTCTAATAGTGAGATCAGACTCATGGGCCCTCTGGAGTTGTTTAAACCTCCTCTCCAATAGAAACTGACCTTGGGATGTCTGGTACAAATGAGGGGTGGGGGGTACTGCAGCTGGACCCTGGTGCTCTAGGCAAAGTCACCCCACCCCCACCTGGGGAGCAGACCCAGGTCCCAGTAGGTAGACACAGCTACAGAGACCCATGGTACGAATCTCTCTGAATATTGGGCTTAGACTATGGAGACTGGGAATGAGGGGGTTTCGGGCTGAGGGCTACTTTCTTCTTCTTTTTTTTTAATTAAATAAATGTTTTATTGTGAATTGTGTGATAGTCTACATGGGAGAACATTAGTTTTACATCCATTCTATCATACATCATTTCATTGGCATAGTTACCATCTTGTCCATGCATCCTCACCCAACCAAAGGGTGTGCCCTTGCAAGCCTGCCCCCCACCCCAAGTCCTCAGCCGGTACTTGTTTTTAAGTGCCATCGAGTAAGTTCCAACTCACAGTGACCCTGTGTAGGGGTTCTGAGGAGAGCTGGTGGTTTTGAACCACTGACCTTGTAGTTAGCAGTCTAGTGCTTATTCTACAGCATCACACCAGAACTTCATGTGGTACTTAGAAGATAGTTTTTATATCCATAAAGAGTACTGGTCAGGTATTTTGTAGAATATCTCTCAACTGGATTTATCTTATGTTCTTCTCATGGTTAGACTTGTTTTAAGCAGAATGAACACAGAGTTCTTTCCTGGATAAAGCAAACTTGGGAGGGGGAAGGGAAAAGGAACCATAAGTGTCTTTGACATTCTTGCTTCCCTTTTCTCTGGAAATCCCTATATCTCTTATAGCCTATCTCTTTCTGTTGAAAACCGGTATGCCTTTCAAGGTCTAGTTTAAATATCACCTCATCCACAAAATATATCAGTCTCTACTATTAGACCATGACTTCTCAAAAGCAGAGGCCATGCATCTTATTCCTTCCTATAGTCTCTTCCACAAGCCAACCTTACAAATCTATACCTGCTGCTCAAAATCTTCCTGGATCTATGAATTCAGAATTCATTCTATTTCTCTAGGTTCCTACAGTGTTTTGCTTGAATTTCT
The DNA here is from genome assembly GCF_000296735.1 of Chrysochloris asiatica. NCBI lineage: Eukaryota > Metazoa > Chordata > Mammalia > Afrosoricida > Chrysochloridae > Chrysochloris > Chrysochloris asiatica. The sequence goes on along the minus strand of NW_006408747.1, from coordinate 1,125,444 downwards.
TTTATGGCGCTTGACATCTTCTGTCTTTTATGGGAAGTACCTGTAGACATGTATATATGTTTTTCTCCATTTCTAAGGTGTCAATTCTGTATAGACAAGGTCCAATACTTTGCGCATAAGTTACTTAATATCTCTTTATTAAATATAATTCCCCATTCCTAACCTTTAAAAATTCAATGAACAATCACTAAAGTTATTTTCAATCAATGTGTGTATTATGGATATGTGCTGCTAACATTTAAGTGCTGGACTACTAACCAAAAATTTGGCAGTTCAAATCCACCCAGAGACACCTTAGAAGAAAAACCTGGTGATCTGCTTCCAAAAGGTCATAGCCTTGAAAACCCTACGGAGTACAGTTCTGCGCTACACAATGGGGTCATCATGCATTGGAATCAACTGCAAGGCAATGGATTTTGGTTATGTGCCAATAAGTCAATTTTCATCCAACTCATAGTGATCTGATATGACAAGCAGAACGGCCCCATAGGATTTTCTTCTAGGTTCTAATCTCTATGGTCCTAGTGTGGCACTGTGGGAAAAAGCACTGGACCACAAGGTCAGTTCTAAACACAATATTGGTGGTTCAACTCACCACTCCTTGGAAACCCTATACAGGGTTGTTATGAGTTGGAACTGACTCGAAGGCACTCAACAACAACAACAACAAATCTTTATGGAGGAGTCCTAGTGTGGTCCTGCAGGATATGCACTGGACCGCAAAGTTGGTTTGAACCACAAGGTCAGAGCTTCAAACTTACCAGCCACTCCTTAGAAGCCCTATATAGGGTCGCTCGGAGTCAGAGATGACTTGACTGCAAATAACAACAACAACAATCTTTATGGGAGCAGATTGCCAGGTCTTTCTCCCACAGAGCTCCTGGTGAATGCAAAATACCAAACTTTTGATTAGCAGTTGTGCACTTAACCATTGCCCTGCCAAATCAAACGAAATCCATGGCCCACTGCCATCAATTTTGACTCATAGGGACCCTATAAAAATCACAATAGAACTAACTCACAGCATTTCCAAGACTGTAGATCTTTATGGAAACGATAACCTCATCTTTCTTCATCAGAGGAACTATGTGTGTTTGAACTGCAATCTTTCATTTAGTAGCCAGGTACTATCACTACTGCACCACCAGGCCTCCTTTGCTCTTGAAAACTTTAAAGAGGTCTTGTGCTGTACTTTTGCCTAGTGCAATATGTCATTTGATGTCTTGACTGCTGCTTCCATGAGTGTTGACGGTTGATACAAGCAAAATGAACTCTTTGATAACAAACAACCTTGGAAACTGGTTCATCAGGACATTTTTACTCTGTCCTGTAGGATCACTAACCATCCAATAAATGGCAATGGAATTTTAGAGACTCTCTTTGATTGAAAGAACTTATTTAACACAGAAAACAGTTCCAGTATGTATGACCAGGGCTTATTTGCTCACTAGCTCTCTTTCTACATATATGCAGATGTATTTTTGTCCCCAATATATGACCTAGTTTCTGTCAACCCACACTTCTTCTTGCACATCTTTTTGCATAGTGTAATGAAGACATCTCCTTGGCCATCATTACTGGATAAGGGCTAGTGCTCCGGTACTATGGGAGGCAGAGATGGATGTAGGGAAACAAGGGACCTTGGTGTATAGTCAAGAGTTCAGAGGAGATGAGTGCCAGTTAGAGTGGAAGGCATAGTCAAAATTAGAAGGACTGTTGTGTGGCCTGTGTTAAAGATAAATAAGATATTAGGAGAACAAAAATTGAACACTCTGCTGACAAATGTTACTGCTAAACCAGGAACCCAAACTAGAATACAGTCTAGACTCTGAAGATGAAGTTGGGAGATGAAAAATTGAGAAAGTAGTGTCATTCTAAGATTCCACCGTCAGTCTCCTTGCCCTACTAGGAAAGAAAAGACTCAAAGTATTGTTGCTCTGCTGGCCAGAGATCCCTAGATTTGTGACTAGCCTAAAGGTATGTGCTGAGAGCAGCCAGGATTATGGCGCTCAGTCTCCTCTCTGGCCGAGGCAGGCCTGTGCAGGTATCAACAGGCCTTAATGTTTCAATAGAGGATGGCCAGACCAAGAACAGAAGGTCTCCAAGAAGCTTGTAGTAGCTCAGCACTCAGCAGCAGTGGATGCCACAAGCTCAGCCATGGGCAACAGGGTGGGTTTTCTCACAGCAGATGCCAGTCAGAATAGAAGGCCAGAGTGCATTCCCGCATCAAAGAGTCACCAGTCACTTCGCTTCACCACTTGGGAACTTCTGACCCTCATTGTCTGCAGCCTAGTGCCATTTCAGGCAAGGAACATGGACTGAGAGTTGGACTTTGAACATACATACCTGGAAGCCAGAACCATTTAAAACAGAGCCCTGGTAACACAATGGTTAAGTGCTTGTTTGTCCTGCAGAAGAAAAATGTGACAGTTGGCTCCTATAAAGACTACATTGTCATTGTTGTTGGTGCTGTCAAGTCAGTACTGACTCATACGACCTTATGTACAAGAGAATTGGTCCTGTGCCAATTTCACAATCATTGCTACACTAGAGCCCATTGCTGTTGCCACTGTGCCAATCAATCTCGTTGGGGGTCTTCCTCTTTTTCACTGACCCTCCACTTTACCAAGTATAATGTTCTTCTTCAAGGACTGGTCCCTCCTGATAATATGTTCCAAGTATGAGAGACGAAATCTGGTCATCCTGGCTTTCATGGAGCACTCTGGCTGTGCTTCTTCCAACCTACTGGTTTGTTCTTTTGGCAATCCATGACACTTTTAATATTTTCCTCCAACACTATAATTCAAATGCATCAATTCTTCTATGGTCTTCTTTATTTACTGTCTAACTTTCACAGGCATATGAAGTTATTGAAAATACTATGGCTTGAGTCAGGCTCACCTTAATCCTCAAACTGACAACTTTGCTCTTGAGCACTTTAAAGAGATCTTGTGTAGCAGATTTGTCCAATGTAATACATTGCTTGATTTCTTGATTGCTACTTCCATGAGTGTTGATCCAAGCAAAGTGAAGTCTTTGACAACATGTAACCTTGGAAACCTTTTCTATGGGACTCTTCTACTGTGTCCTATAGGGCCACTAACCATCAAATAAATGGCAATGGGATTTAAAAAACTCTTTTTGGTTGATAGAAACTAACATTGAAAACAGTTACAGTGAAACCTGTGAGAACCCTGTGAAAATTGTCTTGTTTTTCCAGGTGTTACACATTTTCTGTCTTTGACAAAGTGTTTACCATTCTACTATCACTCTGTATTAAAAATCCTATCTCATAAACTTTCAGTGAGCTTTCCTTCTCTAACCCGTTCTGATTTTTGCAGATTTTACTGTCATAGGGAATTTAAGAACGATCTGCCCACAATTCAGGTTCAAAAGTAAGATCAGTTACAGCAACTTTTAGAACTTAAAATATCACTATCAAAAAAAATTTTAAATGTGAAACTCTGCTGTACAATATTAATCACTGGCTATTCGTTTTAAATTTATTGATCAGTCATATTACTACACTGTGATGAATTTGCAGTTTTCTTGTCCAGGACCTTCCACAGATTTTTACTGTACTTTTACTTAATGCAGCTACAATTAGTCCAGCAGGTCAGTTAGAAGTCCCTTGGACATTCAAATAGCAAGTTAATAAAGAAAGACCATTATACCATGTGCTCAGCCTCTTCAGAGGGAACAAGCACCATGCTGTGAATTGGTATTAAGGCCAATGTAGTACTTATTACATGCGCGAGCACAGTGAAGACAATGAGGGTAGGGTGGGGGTGGCAGACAAACACAGGCAGGGGCTTGGCTCTCTGCTTTCCTTCCCCCACCCTCTGGCCCTGACACCAAAGACTCAACATCAACAACCAGCTCAATTCTCCAGGCAAAAGCAAAGGTCAAAGCCAGGCTTGTGTAATTATTCAGGCAGGGCCTGGCCCATCAGCCAAACGCTTTCTTTCCTCTTTCCCACCTGCAGTCAAAAGTGAATATATTTACTCAAGGGTGACTTTGGCTTTAAAAATGAAAACCTGAGGAGATTTTCCTGTAAGCTTATAATCCAATTTATAAATTTTATAAATATAAATAAATTTAAACAAGCACTTTTTAAAAAAGGACTTTTTCTTTCTTATTAATGTTTGATCACATTTACAAATGTGCTTTATTAACTTACTTCAAATATAATAACTGCATTTATAAAATGTATATATTCAATTAATTATTTTAGGTACTGACTGACCAAAAAAAAACTAAAACAAAACAACAAAATACCACAACTCTTTCTAAGTACTTAAGTAATTCCTATATATCCAATAAACTAACCTTATAAATATGTTAATCTTAAGTTCTTTTAAATGTTTCCAATATTGCATTTACATTTTGAAAGATTTCCATTTAACATCACAAATGTAAATGACTTACTTAAATTAGACACTTTAAATAAGTACTACAGACCTAACCCACCACTTGTCTGTCAGTTCATCTAACTGTGATGACTTGCCTGTTGCTATGATGCTGGAATCTATACCACCAGTAGTTTAAATACAAGTATGATGGACAAAGGAGCTTCCAAAATAACTAGAAGAGGAAGAAGGTCTACTTCTAAAAAACTTGGCCAGTAAAAAAAAACTTATGAATAACATTAGACAATTTTCTGATATAGTGCTGGAAGAATGAGCCTTCGGGTTGGACAGCACTTGAAATATAATTGGGAAAGAGCTGCCTACTCAAAGTACAGTTAAACCTAATGACATGGATGGAGTAAAGCTTTTGGGTCTTTCATCTGTGGATACAGCATGACTTGAAATGAGAAGAATCAGCTGCAAACATCTATTAATAATCAGAATGTGGAATGTATGAAGTATGAATCTAAGAAAATTTGTTGTTGTTTAGTGCTGTTGAGTAGGTTCTGACTCATAACAACCCTGTATAGGGTTTCCAAGGAGTGGCTCGTGGATTTGAATTGCTGACCTTGTGATTAGCAGTCCAATGCTTATCCCACAGTGCCACATATTAAAGATAAAGGGAGAATCCTGTAAACAGTGAGAGAGAAGAATACAAAGGATCTCCAATAAGAAAAGGTGCTACATCAGGACTCCAGAAGTTGGTAATATCCTAGGCATTAGGGAGCTAAGATGAAATGAGATGAAATCTCACCATCTTATATACTAAGGCATATTCTGACCATACTTTTTCTAAGACAGATATGATGTTCTACTGGCAGTTCATGGTATATTCAATATTTTTCACCAATACCATAATTAAAAGTATCAACTCTTCTTTAGTTTTCCTTATTCATTCATTATTCAGTTTTCACATGCATAGGAGGCAACTGAAATACTTGGATCAGACACACCTTGTATGCAAAGTGACATATTTGCTTCTTAACACTTTTTTTGTTGCTAAGTGCCTTGAAGTCAGTTCCGACTCCTACTGATCCTGTATAGGGTTTCCAAGGAGCAGCAGGTGAGTTTGAACTGTTGACTTTGCGATAACCCACAGCACTACAGTAGGACTACTCTTAAGACTTAAAGAGGTCTTCTGTAGCAAATTTGCCCAAAGTAATGTCATTTGATTTCTTGACTTCTATTTCCATTGACATTCACTGTGGATCCAAGTAGAATGAAATCTTTGGCAACTTCAGTCTTTCATTTCACGTACTTAGGACACATTATCAAGAAGGATCAGTCACTGGAGGAGGATACCATGTTTACTACAGTAGAGGGCCAGTGAAAACCAGAAAGACCCTCAACAATATGGAATAACACAGTGGCTGCAACAATGGGCTCAAACATCATTGTGAGGCTAGCACAGGACTGGGTAGTGTTTTGTTCTTTTGTACATAAGGTACCTATGATTCAGACCTGGTTTGACAGCACCTAACAACAACAACAACAACAACAACAACAACAACAACAACAATGCATCTTATATGCTATTTTAATAGGTCAAGTTCTCCTAAACATTATAAATATTTAAAGCACAAAATTTGCAGATTTTTTTTCACAGAAAAAATTAATGTTGTGTGTTGGATTTTCTAAAACATTTTTATACTTAGTTGTAAACTTTCCCAGTGTTTAAAAATTGCTTAATGTTGTTAAGTACCATCAAGCTGGTTTCAACTCATAGTGACCCTGTAAAGGGTTTCAGAGGCTTTTAAAATTTGTGTGGGAGCAGGAAATCTCATCTTTCTCCTGCTGTGCGGATAGTGAGTTTGAATGGCCAACCTTGTGGTTTGCAGTCCAGTTAGTTCCAACTCATTGTGATTCAGTATAGGGTTTTCAAGAGTGACTGATGGGTTTGAACTGCTGGCCTTGTAGTCATTAGTCCAGTTCCTACCTTACAGCACCACACTAGGGATGACTAAGTAATTAAAAAAAAAAAGGAAGAATATAGAACAACAATATTAAACCTAATTGAAGACTAAATGATCAAAGAAGAATAAGGAAAACAATGCAAGAACAAAATGAGGATCTAAAAAAGGAGCCACTGGAACTGCAAGAATAATAACTGAAATGAGAAATATAAAAGAAGGGCTTACCAAAAGATTTAATCAGGCAGAAGCAAGAATCAATGAATTAGAGAATAGTGCTGAACAACAAGAATGGAGGTTCAAGAAGGCTGAGATAGTTTAATGGAATTATGAGCTAGCAATAAGCAACCTCATATAAATATCATGGGAATTCCAGAAAGAGATGAGAGAGAGCAAGAGACAGAAATCATCTTAAGAAAATTCCCCCATCTAATGAAAGACATAAATTTATAAATCCCAGAAGCTAAAAGAACCCCAAACAGAATAAAATCAAAGAAATCTACATGAAGACACTAATCATAGCTGTTGTTTATTGTGTGGTATGGTGTCAGTTCCAACTCCATAGGACCCTGTATATGGTTTCCCAGGATCAGCTAGTGGGTTGAACCACTGACCTGTGGTTAGCAGTCCAGTGCTTATCCTACAGTGCCACACTAGGACTTAACTGTAATGTTATAAACTTTTAAGCTGTTACATGTAAGATCCATTGTAATCATTAAGAAAATGTATTTTCATAATGTGAGAAGTGCACCAAAAAGGCTCACTACAATAAACCAACAAAATACTTAAGCAAGCAGCAGTAAAGGAAAAACACAAGGCTGAAGACACACACACAAATAACAAAATGGTAAAAGTAAGTTACTTTTAATGAGTAATTACAATGAATGTCAATGGGCTGACTGCCCCAATCAGAGGGCAGAGAGTGTTGTTGTTGTTGTTGTCAGGTGCCATCGAGTTGGAACCAGTGCATAGCAACCCCATGCACAGCAGAACAAAACAGTGTCTGATCCTGGGCCAACCTCACTACCATTGCAACACTTGATGCCATCAATGATGCCACCTGGCCAATCCATCTCGTTGGGGTCTTCCTCTTTTTTTCCAACCCTCCATCTTACCCAGCATGACATCCTTCTCCAGTGACTGTTCCCTCCTGACAATATGTCCAAAGT
>NW_006408747.1:1100509-1116261 GCF_000296735.1 Chrysochloris asiatica | reverse complement strand
TCTTCATGTATGATGTTCTTGATGTCATCCCACAACTCTTCTGGTCTTCGGTCTTTAGTGTTTAATTTATCAAATCAGTTCTTCAGATTGTCTCTAAATTCAGGTGGAATATATTCAAGGTCATATTTTGTCTCTCGTGGACTTTTTTTCATTTTCTTCAATTTCAGTTTGAATTTGCATATCAGTAATTGATGGTCTGTTCCACAGTCTGCTCCTGGCCTTGTTTTCACTGATGATATGGAGCTTTTCCATCTTCTCTTTCCACCGATGTAGTCAATTTGATTTCTATGTGTTCCATCTGGCAAGGTCCATGTGTATAGTCGTCTGTTATGCTGTCTAAAGAAGGTATTTGAAATAAACAAATCATTTGTCTTGGAGAAATCTATCATTCGTTCCCCAGCATCATTTCTATTACCAAGTCCAAATTTTGCAACTACTGGTCCTTCCTCTTTGCTCCCAACCTTTGCATTCCAATCACCAGTAATGAGCAATACATCTTGAAAGCATCAAGACACCTAAATATGTAATGCAAATACTGATAGAATGTAAGAGAGACATAGATAGCACTATAATAGTAACTCCGCCACTCATCTGTCAGTTTGTTGCACTTTGGTGGCTTAATTGTGCTTGTGGGGAACTTGTACATAGACCAAAAGGCGGTCATTCATATAGAACAAGGGAACACTGAATGGTTTAAAATCAGGAAAGGTGTGCTCCAGGATTGTATTCTTTCACCATATTTATTCAATATGTATGCTGAGCAAATAATCTGAGAAGCTGGTTTATATGAAGAAGAATGTGGCCTCAGGATTGGAAGAAGATTCATTAACAACCTGTGATATGCAGATGATACAACTTTGCTTGCTGAAAGTGAGGAAGACCTAAAATACTTTACTGATGAAGATGACAGATCATAGCTTCAGCATGGGCTGCATTTCCATGTAAAGAAAACAAAAATGCTGACCACCGGACTATCTTCAACATCGTCTTGTCCCTTCTTTAATGAGCTATCCATTTGCAAACTGCTGATTTCTTTGGAGCATTATATAATTTAAATAAAATAAAGCATTTATGATTTCCCTCTTTTTTCCACCCAAGCCTCACCATAAATTTAATGTTTGCCCTTGTTTCTGTTTTAACAGAATTCATGTTACTCTGGTGGGGTTTCTTTTCAAACTGATGTCTCATTCTTCTTTGCGCTTCAAACTATATCCTATTAAAACATGTAATAACAAGTTAGCACAAGTTACTTTTTGTATAAAACACTTTTTATATCCTTCCTTTTTTATATATAATATGCAATTTCCATGGATTTTTAAAAAAGTTTTTATTGTGAATTGACTTAGTTTACATGGGAGAATATTGGTTTTGCACTATTTTGTTTCATTAAAATGATTACAATCCTCTTTCCACGGATTTTTAAAAGATTCCCTTATGTAGAACACTCTTACTTCAAACAGCACAATATATATTCTACACAAGCACACATTATTTCATTCTCCAGGATAGACCACTTTTTAGATCACAAAGCAAGTCCTGGTAATTTTTAAAAGTTTGGAATCATGCAAAGTGTTTTTCTGTGACCACAGTGGACTGAAGTTAGAAATCAATTACAGGAAAACAAAAATAATGGCAAAACCCTTTCCTGGAATATCCACAAACATGTAAGTTAAACAATACACTATTAAACTACCAATAGGTCAAGGAAGAAACCATAAATTTTGTCCTAGAGTCAAATGAAAATGAAAGCACAGAATATCAAAACTTACGAGATGTCATGAAAGCCGTAACCAGAGGAAAACATACAAAAGATGTCTATATAAAAATCAAGAAAGATTTCAAATTAATGGTCTACCTTAACAACTCCAGGAATAAGAAAGAGAAGAACAAAGTATGCCTAAACTTGCCAAAAGAAGGAAATAACAAACATCAGAGCATAAATAAATAATATCAAAAACAGAAAAACAATAGAGAGAATCAATAAAAATAGAAGTTGGTTCTTTGAAAACAATCAATAAAACTGATAAGCATTTAGCCAAACTGACAAAAAAAAGATACAAATAACCAAAATACAAAACAAAAGTGGGGACATGACAACTCACCTGATAGAAATAAATAGAATTATGACAGACTATTATGAGCAACTGTATGACAACAAATTGGATAGCCTAGATGATATGGACTAATTCTTAGAAGCGCACAATTCCCCAAAATGGACTCAAGAGGAAACAGGAAATCTTAAGACCCATAGCAAGGAAAGAGATGGAATCAGTGATCAAAAACCTTCCCAAACAAAACTCTTGGATCAGATGACTTCAGTATGGAATTCTATCCTACATTTAGAAAGGTATTGACACCAATATTGTTTAATAAACACTTTCAAAAGATAGAGAAGGAAGGAACACTCTCTGATTCATTCTGTGAAACACTATGAAGCAACCATAACCCTGATACCTGAAAGAGACAAAGACATACATACACATACACACACAAACAAAAACAAAATAAAACAACCCTGCAGGTCTTTATTTCTTTTGACTACAAGTGCAAAATTCCCCAACAAAATAACAGTAAACAGATTCAACTACATATTAAAAGAATCACATAACGCGACTAAGTGGGATTTATTCCAGGAACGCAGGGATGGTTCAACATAAGAAAATCAATCAAAAACACCACATTACTGCAACAAAAGATAAGAGCAGTATGATCATATTTATGGATGCAGAAAAAGCATTTGAAAACATCTAACACCCATTTTATTTTTTAACTTTTTATTGTGAAGTTATACAGAGCAGATTATCTGTTTTTATATTCAACCAATCATCTATCTCATATAATTTAGATGTTTGTAGTCCCTTCAATGTAACATCACTTGTCCCACTTCTTTCCTGTGATTCCTGGTTCCATTCCACCTTTTTTTCCAAACCCTACTGAATTTTGCCTTCAGGTAAATACTTCCCTTTTGATCTCGGATGATTGACCATTTTATAGCATAAGTAGCTTATTAATGTTGTTGTGGCCCTATTATCTATCTATCTATCTATCTATCTATCTATCTATCTATCTATCCATCCATCCATCCATCTATCTACTTACTGCTTAGCTGAAAATTAAGCTACGAGGGTAAATTCAGTTCCAAACCTGAAGGATGGCCAAAGGTCACAGTCTTGGGTTCCTCCAATTTCTTTCTGACCACTAAGCCTGTTTTTGTTTGTTTGTTTGTTTTTGTAGTTTTTAGTTTTGTTCCACATTTTCTCCTACTTTATCCAGGATGTTCTAATGGGATGCTTTTCAAAACAGTTGGTAGTGGTAGCCAGGCACCATCTAGTTCTTTTGGTCTCAGAGTCCTGGTGTCTGATATTCATGTGTTAGTTCATTGTGCTAATTGACTCCAAATGTTATCAATTTGGAATCAATCACTCTTCTTTCCTTTGCATGGGGAGAGGCCAATAGTTGCAACTTAGATGGCCGCTCATGAGCTTTAGATAAAAACCCTAAAGAAGAGTGGATTAGAAGGGAAATATGAAATAGGAGGTATGTATGAGAAACCAACAGCCAACATTATACTTAATGGAGAAAGAAGGAAAGCTTCCCCTTTGAAACTGGGAACAAGACAGGGGTGCCCATTTTCACCATTTCTATTCAATATTGTATTAGAAGTCCTAGCCAGAACAAGAAGACAAAAAAGAACTAAAAGGTATCAGATTGAAAAAGAAGTATAGTTAATATCTATTTGTGGATGATATGATTCTATATATAGAAAATTCCAAGGAGTCCACAAGAAAACTTCGAGAACTTAAAGAGAAATTTTATAAAGTTTCAGGGTACAAGGTCAACAAACAAAAATCAGTTGGATTCTCATACACAAGCAATGAGAAATATGAAAAAGAAATAAGGGAAACAGTTTCATTTATAATCTAAAAGACCAATTTATGAGAATAACGTGTCTAGGAATAAATACATCTAGGGATGTAAAGGACTTAACAACAAAAACGATAAAGTTCTGCTGAAATAGATTAAAAAAGACTTAGATAAATGGACATATGTTCTATGTTCATGGATTAGAAGACTTATATTGTTAATATGTCAATACTACTCAAAGTGACCTATAGATTCAACACAATCCTCATTAAAATTTCATGAATCTTTATAGAAAGGAAAAAAACCAATCCTCAACTTTATACTCAAAGACAAGATGCCCTATATAGCTGAAACATGACTGAATGAGAAGAACAAAGTAGGAGGATTTATATTATGGTGCTGTAGGAAAAGCACTGGACTGCAAAGTCAATTGAAACTGCAAGATCAGTGGTTGAAATCCATCAGTCACTCTTTAAAAGCCCTATACAGGGTTACTATGAGTGAAAACCCACTTGACAGCGCTAATAAACAACAACAACATACAGCTAGAGTAATCAAACAGCCTGGTACGTGGTGGTTGTGGTGTTGGTAGTTATGTGCCATGGAGTCAGTTCTGACTCATAGCGATTCTGCATAGAGTTTCCAAGGCTGTTAATCTTTACGAGAACAGAAAGTCTCATCTTTCTCCTGCAGAGTGGCTAGTAGATTCCAACTGCTGATCTTGTGGATAGCTATCCAACTCATAATCCACTACACTATCAGAGCTCCTAAACAACCTAGTACTATTATAGACACATAGAACAACGGAATAGTATTGAGAGTCCAGAAATAAAACCACACATTTACAGTTAACTTATTTTTGACAAGGGTGCTAAGTCCATTCTATATGTAAAAAAGAGTCTCTTTAATAAATGGTGTTTGGAAAATTGGATTTCCATATGCATAAAAATGAAACAGAATCTTAGCCTTGCACTATACACAAAACTAATTCAAAATGGAGTAAGGACATAAACGTGCCAACTAAAACCATAAAATTCTTAGATGAACAAGCAGGGATAATGCTGTCAGGTCTAGCTTTCCATAATGAATTATCTAATAGAATGAAAAAAATCACAAAGAGTAAAAGACAAAATAAATAAATGGACTCTCATAAAAATGAACATTTGCTCATTAAAAAGTTTTTTACAAAAAATAGTGAAAAGTCAAGATGCTAGCTGGGAAAATATCTTAAAAAACCATGTCTTCAGAAACCATATACCTAGCAAAAATCTATTAACTATATATGCATATATAGGAAACTTTGACAATTTGACAACAAAAGACAAATAATCATAAAGTGTGCAAAGAGTTTGACTAACCATTTTACCAAACAAGACATTCTAATGGTCACCAAACCCATGAAAAGATGCTCAGCATAATAAATGATCAGAGAAATACAAATCAAAACTACAATGAGATACCAGCATGCCCCCAAAGACATGACTAATGTAAAATAAAACCCAGAAATTACAAATGCTGGCAATGATATGGGAAAACTGGAACTCATATCCTTTTTGCTGGTAGAAATACAAAATGTTTTTGGAAAAGAGTGTGACAGTTCCTCAAAAATACAGAATCAGAACTACCACATGACTCAGCTATTCCATTCCTATGTACATACACAAAAGACTTGAAAGCAGAGACTCAAAGAGAGACTTGTTTTTGTTTTTTTCATTAAGTTTTTATTTGTGGATTGAGTGATCATCAGTTTTACATTCAACAAATCATACACCTTGTTTCATTACAATGATTACAATCCCCTCCAATTACCATCAATTAACAGTATTTCTCTCTATTCACTTTAGCTCCTTTTTTTAAAAAAAAACACTCAGGCATATATAATAATTCACACCACCAAAGGGCACATTCTGCAAGTCTACCTCCTGGCCACCATCTCTTAGTCCCTCTCTTTCCATGAATCTAGAGTCCTCAGCCACCCCCTCTCTCCACCCCCCCGCCAATATCCCATCTCTGCCTCCATATCTGGTATCACTGCTTCTCTGGATAAGGTCCTGCATTCCACTTGTGCTCTTCTCCCTTGATGGTCCTAGGATCCTCTGTTTCTGAACTGTAAGGTTAAGTTCTCCCCCATTTTTGTTACAAAACTTCTACCTTTATAATTGTGACAGTTGCAATTAGTCATGATAACAATTACTCACTATTGAATCATAAGAATCTTATCCTCATATCTTTTAACCAGACCCATCTAGACAAGATGAAAACTATTCAGTGGGGACTCTTTCTTTCCCCACGCAATCTTAAACTAAACTCCCTCTTGAAACCTTGTAAGCCAGTCACTTCGTGCCTTTATCACCCCCTCATTTTAGGTAGGCAATGTTTAAGTTGCCTGTCCCTATCTACCCTGTGTGCAGAGGGGATAGCACTGATACTTGATGTGAAGACTCCTTCTCTCTCTGTTGGTATTTAGAGTTACTATCTCCATTAGTATAGGTCAGTTTCATCAAATGATAACAATTTACCCTTGTTTCCTTTATCCAAAAAAAATTTTTTTTATCTTCCTTTAGTTGAGCTTTAAAGTAAAGAGGACTTAAAACATTTACTGATGAAGATCAAAGAGCACAGCCTTTGGTATGGATTGCATCTCAATGTAAAAGAAATAAAAATCCTCACCACTGGATCAATAAACAACATTCTTATCAACGGAGAAAAGACTGAAGTTGTCAAGGATTTCATTCTTCTTGGATCAACTATCAACACTCACGGAGGCAACAGTCAAGAAATCAAACGTCGTATTGCATTAGGCAAATCTGCTGCACAAGACCTTTTAAAAGTGTTGAAGAGCATATTGTCAGGAGGGACCAGTTACTGGAGAAGGATCTCATGTTTGGTAAGATGGAGGGTCAGAGAAAAAGAGGAAGACCCCCAACGAGATGGATTGGCCAAGTGGCAGCTTCGATGGACTGAAGCGTGGCAACAGTAGTGATTTTGGCCCATGATTGGGAAGTGTTTCATTCTGCTGTGATAAGGTTGCTATGAGTCGACACCAACTTGATGGCACCTAACAACAAAAACAACAGTTTTGATTATCAAGCCATCGAGGCTAGGTCAAATGGGTACTGTCTGCAAGTTTGGGCATTCTTGTGCATCTCCCCTTACTCCATATCAGCTGGACGATTCACTCTTAGCTATAGTTTTCTGTGGCTATGTCCTTGTCCATAGGCTCAGGTATCCCCAGGTCTCACCACACTTTGGACCAACCAGCCTTTCCACTTCTCTCTCTCATCTCCAGGACTATGGTTGAACTCAGCTAATTTCTTCATTGCTGCCTTTCTCCTTCTTCCACTCACTAGTAGACCAATGTGGTCACCAGCAAGCTTACATGCCTGCTCATGTGTTTCCTTTGAGTTTCAGTTTTAGAGGGGAGTTTGTCCTGAAGGAACTTGATTGCTTGCCTTGATGGCTTCCTGGAAAACAGCTTGCTTATTTTTGTAGTAGCCAGCCATACTGACATTTTTGTTTTGTTTTTTTTTCCTTATGGTCTTTCTTTGAAGATGTATCTTCTGTCACTATAGCTGTTCCAGGCTGCTCTGTTTGTCCTTTCTAGTGGGGATACCCCACCTCATAAGGTTCTGGATAGGACTCAGGATTCCTCCTAAGGTCCTATACTCTGCAAAGGCTCATAAAGAGGCCTATTTCACTGGGCAAGTTCTAGAACTCCTTTTAGGTATTCCAATCAGTTATAGGCTGAAGATGGGCTTACAAGACTTCTGTAATCATGCTTTCCAACATTGTTTTCTATCCCACTCAAGTGTATATTTTACAATAGTAGGCAAGGGAAACCAATATTTACAAGCATCTTAGTATTATTTTCCCTCTCAAACTATGCCTAGATCCCTGTATCACAGAGCCCTATTTTTCCAAGGTTGAGCATGCATCTATCTCTATTTACCTCTGTCCCACTTAGCCCAGGCAAACCTGTTTCAGTGTTTCCCTATCTACCTTGTTCTTCCACCTCCTCCCCCTTCTTGTATTGCCCTCCCCAACACCAGAAGTATGATGTGTATGTCCTTACCCTGTGCTTTACACCTCCTCCTAAACCCCCAACCTAACCATTATGGTTACCTTATATTCCATTAATTTTTCCCTCCATTTAAGACAGTCTGTTTTATTCTGTAATCTACCTGACCTTCTCACCACCTGGTCAAACAGAGACTTTTAGGCCAACAATCATTGCATCACTATTTATAACAGCTAAAAGTTACAATACAAATTGAAAAATTTCAACAAATTGATACAGCGCTAGAGGGGATCATTCATATATGCTAGGAAATTTGGAAGACAGCTCCCTGGCCCACTGTTTGAAAGAGATCTATATTTGTGCTCATTCCAAAGAGAGGTGACCTGATGGAATGTGGAAACCATTGAATAATGTCATATAATATCACAAATAAGGGAAATTTTGCTGGTGATATTTTTTTTAAATGGCTGTACTAGTACATCAACAAGAAACTGCCAGAAACTCAAGCTGGATTCAGAAGAGGGCATGGAACTAGAGATATGACTGCTGATGTCAGATGGATCTTGGCTGAAAGCATAGAATACCAGAAAGATGTTTACTTGTGCTTTACTGACTATGCAAAAGCTTTCAACTGTGTGGATAATTATAAGCTATGGATAACATTGCAAAGAATGGACATTCCAGAACATTTAATTGTGCTCATAAGGAACATGTACATGGACCAAGAGACAGTGGTTTTAACAGAACAAGGGGATAGTGAATGGTTTAAAAATAGGGAATGGAGTGAGCCAGGGTTGTATTCCTTCACTATGCATATTTAATCTATAGTCTAAGAAGTTGGATTTTATGGAAAAAAGCGTGGCGCTAGGATCGGAGGAAGACTCATTAACAACCTGCTATTTTCAGATGATACAACCTAGCTTGCTGAAAGCCAAGAGGACTTAAGATAATTACTTCAATGCAAAAAAAAAAAAAAAATCCTCCCAACTAGACCAATAAATAACATCATGATGAATGTCAAAGACTTCACTTCGCTTGGATCCACAATCAACACTCATGGAGGCAGTAGTCAAGAAATCAAATGACATATTACAGGAGGCAAAACTGCTGCAGAAAACCTCTTTAAAGGGTTCAAGAGCAAATATTTCAGTTGGAGGACTAAGGTGTGCCTGACCCAAGTCATGGTATTTTTAATAGCCTCATATGCATGTGAAAGCTGGAATATATAATATACTGCAAGGTCAGCAGTTCATGCTTACCAGCTGCTCCTTGGAAACCCTATACAGGGTTGCTCTGGGTTGGAACCGACTCAACAGCACTTAACAACAACAACAACAATATATATTTATGTAAGAATTGATGCATTTGATTTATGGTGTTGGAGAAGAATATTGAAAATACCATGACCTGCCAGAACAAACAATCTGTCTTGGAAGAGGTACAGCCAGAACGATCCGTAGAAACCAGGATAGCGAATGTGTGTTTGTCTCTCAAACTTCAGATACATCATCAGGAGGGGCCAGTTGCTGGAGAAAAACATTGTGCTTGGTAAAGTAGAAGGTCAGGGAAAACGAAGAAAACCCCTATTGAGAAAGACTGGCATAGTGGGCTAAATTGTAAGCATGGTACAGGACCAGGAGTGCTTTGTTCTGTTGTGCACAGGGTCACTGTGAGTCAAAACCAACTCTATGGCACCTAACAACAACAAAAGTATTACATTGTGTGCCTATATCATACTTTATCTATCAACAGATGTTTTGGAGTAAACAAAGAATGATACAGGCACACAATGTAATACTGCTCAGTCAGTAGGCTAAATGAAGTCTTGATGCATGCTACAGTATGGATGGAACTGGAAGACATGAGGAATGAAATACTTCAATCACAAAAGAACAAATATTATCTGACCTCACTTATACAAAGAGACGAGAAAAGGAAACTATATAGAGAACAATGTTTATTCATGGTTACCTGGGGCAAGTTTGTTGTTGTTGTTAGGTGCCATAGCGTCAGTACCAACTCATAGAGGCCCTATGCACACTGCCTGGTCCTGGGCTAACTTCCCAATTGTTGCCATGCTTGAGCCCATTGATGCTGCCACTTTGCCAAACCATCTCACTGGGAGTCTTCCTCTTTTTCTCTGACCCTCCACTTTACCAAACATGATATCCTTCTCCAGTCACTGGTCACTCCTGACAATATGTCCAAAGTATGAGAGATGATGTTTAGTTATCCTGGCCTCCAAGGGGCACTCGGATGAACTTCTTCCAACAAAGACTTATTAGTTCTTTTGGCAGTCCATGGCAGTTCCAATATTCTCCTCCAACACCATAACTGAAAAGCATCAATTCTTCTATGATCTTCTTTATTTACTGTCCAACTTTCACATGCATATGAGGTTATTGAAAATACCATGGCTTGGGTCAGGTGCACCTTAGTCCTCAAGCTGACGTCTTTGTTCTTCAACACTTTAAAAAGGTCTTGTGCAGCAGATTTGCCTAATGCAATATGTTTGATTTCTTGACTGCTGCCTCCATGAGTGTTTATGGTTGAGCCAAGAAAAATGGAGAGAGAGGGGTAAAGGGGAAACTACCAGTGATGGAAATATCACATTAATTAAAAGTAAATTTGCACAGCCAATTATTGCTATTACTCTCAATAACTTATACAACTGCTAAGAATGGAATTGCTGAAAGTTGCATGAAAGGTATATTTTCAACAACAAAAAGAGTAGCTGCTGAGGCAGCTTATGTACAGCCAAAAATTTCATGGGAATGTTTCTTGGGTTGGAGGTTTAGGGTCTTAGTTACATGGAACATCCCAATTAATTAGCCTAATAACATAGTAACATGTCTAGTACTTGTGTTCCACTTCCTTGTTTATTGCATAAAGCCTGGGGTCTTAAAATTTTTCAGGCAGCCATCCAAAGAACAGTAATTGGTCTCTGTTTGCCTGGATCAACAGAAGAAAATGGAGTGTCAGGAATAGAAGGAGTGTATGGAATGTGCCTCTAATTGTGTCCATGAACAATTGCCTCCTTTGTTATAAGACCAAATGAACTCGATGGTACCCTAACTACCATTACTGAACATTTTGATCAAAGATTCCAGAAAAGAATTCTGATCAAAAGGTAGAAAATACAGAACAGAATTTTAAATTTCCATTTGAATTCAAATTCAAGTTCTCCAAATTCCTGGCACAATGAAAGTTAGTTGAATCATGCAAACTATTGCTCTGAAATAACTCTACACCTTAAACCAAAAGTATCCCCTGAAGTCTTATTAAAACCAAGCAATAGTTTAACTTAAGTACAAAAAATGTCTGCCTTGAGCATTAAGCTCTTTTAATAACAATCTGTATGGGATCAGATTGACAATAACAACTTGAAAGATTAGATAAGAACCTTAGAGGGCAGTGAAATTATGTTAATGGGGGAGGAATAATTCAGAAGTGGAGGTTGAGAATGGTTGCCCACCTTGAAGAATATAATCAATATCACTAAGTGGTACATGTAGAAACTGTTACATTGGTGCATATGTTGTGTATACTCTCAACAAGAAAAACAAACTTAATAAAATGAAAGAAATTAGTTTGAAGTAGAGGGAGTAGGAACCAAATGGTCACATGACCCACATTTCTGCATCTGCCTACCATAGAGTGTCCTGAGTTTGTAAGATTTCTTCACCTCAATTCTCATCAGCCTAGACCAAGCCATCATCTTTCATCAGTACTTATTGCAACAGGATACTAAAAGTAATCCCTATTTCTTCAATGTCTTCTAAAAAACTTGACTTTTATAAATAAAATGGCTACAAACATTTGCATATAGGTCTTTTTTTGTAGCACGTTTTATTTCTCTTGGTTAAATGACAAATGAGTATTGTTGTACATTCCTACCAGTAGTGTATGAGAATTCCAATAGTTCCACATACTCTCCAACACTTGAATTTGTGAAGTTTTTGTTTTGTTTTGTTTAAAGCTGTTCAATAGATGTGTATAGGTTCATTTCTTTAAATTTAGGCAAAACTCACATATAGCAAAGTACACACTTCCAAAGGGAACAATTTAATGAGCATTGATAAATATATACAACCATGTAATTAAGACCACCACTCCTCTCTCAGTTTGCCATACTATGGTGGCTTGCATGTTGCTGTGATTCTGGAAGCTATGCCATCAGTATCTTAAATACCAGCAGGGTCACCCAGGGTGGACAGGTTTCAGATGAGCTTCCAAACCTAGACTAGGAAGAAGGAGAGACAGACTACTTATGAATATTTAGTCACTGAAAGCCTTATGAATAGCAGTGGAACACTGTCAGAGAGCACCAAATGATTGGATATTGAAATTTGAATATTGAAATTTTAAATATGATGAAGAGCACCTGAATACTGTCAGATATAGTGCTGGAAGATGAGCCCCTCATCTCAAGCTGGAATGGTAAAATACAACTGGGGAAGAGATGCCTCCTCAAAGTAGAGTTGACCATGAAGATGGAAATAGAATAAAGCTTCCAGGACATTCATTTGTTGATGGAGCACAACTTAAAATGATGAGAAACAGCTGTAAGCATCCATTAATAATTAGAACATGAAATGTATAAAGTATGTATCTAGGAAATTTGAAAGTTGTCAAAATGAAATGGGACACACAAACATCAATATCTTAGGCATTAGTGAGCAGAAATGGATGGACTGGTATTGGTAATTTTGAATCACATGGTTTACTAGGCCAGGAATGACAAATTGAAGAGGAATGGCATCACATTCATCATCAAAAAAACCCACTTCAAGATCTATCTTGAAGTATAATGCTGTCAGTGATAAAATAATATCCATGAAAAGAAGACGAGGTAATGCCACTATTATTCAAAATTTCCCACCAACCACTAAAGCCAGTGATGATGAAATGGAAGAATTCTACCAAGGCTTTCTGCTCCCATAAAGATATACAGCCTCAGAAACCCTGTAGAGGGTCACTCTGAGTTGGAACACACTCCACGGCACATAACAACAACAACAACCAACTTCTTCAGTCTGAAATTGATCAAACATGAAATCAAGATGTATTGAAAATTACTGATGATTGAAATGCAAATGTTGGGGAAAAAAAGGAAGGATCAGTTGTTGGAAACTATGGCCTTGGAATAGAAAGGCTGCTGGAGATCACGTGTTACAATTCTGCAATACCAATGACTTCTTCAGTGCATATACCTCTTTTAAACAACGTAAAAGATGACTGTACACATGGACTTCACCAGATGGAACACATAGACATCTAATGGACTATACCTGTGAAAAGAGATAGTGGAAAAACTCCATATAATCTGTGTGAACAAGACTGTGGAACAGACCATCAACTGCTCATATGCAAGTTCAGATTGAAGCTGAAGAAAATTGAAACAAGCATAAGAGAGCCAAAATATGACCTTGAACACATCCCACCTGTATTTAGAGATCATATGAAGAACAGCTTTGTGAATTAGACAATAATGATGGAACCAGTAGAGTTGTGGCATGACATCAAGAACATCATACAGATGAAAGCAAAAGATCATTAAGAAGACAAGAAAGAAGAAAAGGAACAGAATGGATGTTAGAAGAGACTGTGAAACTTGCTCTCCAGCAATAGAGATGCTAAAGTAGATGCAAGAAATGAGGAGGTAAAAGAGCTAAATTAAAAATTTCAAAGGGCAACTCTAGAAGACAAAATCAAATATTATAATGAAACATGCAAAGATCTGAAATTAGAAAACCAAAAGGGAAAAACATGCTCAGCACTTCTCAAACTGAGTGAACTGAAGAAAAAATTCAAGCCTCAACTTGCTGTATTGAATATTCTATGGGTAAAATGTTGAATGATGATGAAAGCATCAAAAGAAGATGGAAGGAATACACATAGTCATTGTACCGTAAAGAAATGGTCAATGTTCAAACATTTCAAGAGGTAGCATGTGCTCAAGAGCCAATGATACTGAAGGAAGAAATTCAAGGTACACTGATGGCATTGGCAAAGAACTAGGCTCTGGGAATTGATGGAATACAAATTGAAATCTTTCAACAAACTGATGTGGCACTGGAAGCACTCACTCATCTATGCCAAGAAATTTGGAAGACTTACCTTGTCAACTGATTTGAAGAGATCCATATTTGTGCCCATTCCAAAGACAGCTGACCCAATGGAATGTGGAAAGCATTGGACAATATACTCAATATCACATGCAAGTAAAATATTGATAAAGAGAATTTTAAAAAGCCTGCAACAATACATTGACAGGGAACTGCAAGAGGTCAAAGCTGGATTCAGATGTAGATGTGGAATGAGTGATATAGTTGCTAGTTCAGATCGATCTTGGTTGAAGCAAAGGCTTTTTAATATTTAGATTATAACAAACTAGGGACAACATTGCAGTGAATGAGTATTCCAGAACATTTAACTGTGCTCATGAAGAACCTGTACATAGACCAAGAGGCAGTTGTTCGAACAGAACAAGGAAACACTGAATGGTTTAAAATTAGGAAAGGTGTGCTCCAGGGCTGTATTCTTTCACCATATCTAGTCAATATGTTTGCTGAACAAATAATCTGAGAAGTTGGATTATGTGAAGAAGAACGTGGCATCACAGAGGAAGACTCATTAACAACCTGCGAAATACAGATGATACAACCTTGATTGCTGAAAGTGAAGAGGACTTAAAATACTTACTGATGAAGATCAAAAACCACAGCCTTAGGTTTGGGTTGCATCTCAGTGTAAAGAAAACAAAAATCTTCACCACTGGACCAATTAATTACATCTTTTAAAATGGAGTCCTGATATAGTGCTGCTGGTTAATGTGCTGGACTGCAAGGTCAGTTTGAACTGGAACAGTGGCTCAAGCTTACCAGCTGCTCCTCAGAAACCCTACACAGGGTTGCTATGAGTTGGAACTGACTTAACGGCACTTAACAACAACAACAACAACAAATGGAGAAAAGATTGAAGTTGTCAAAGGCTTTATTTTGCTAGATAAACCATCAATACTCATTGAAGAAATCAAACGAGGTATTACATTAGGCAAATCTGCTGCACAAGACCTCTTTAAAGTGTTTAAGAACAAAGATGAGAACTAAGGCATGCATGACGCAAGTCATGATATTTTCAGTTATCTCATATGCATGTGAAAGTTGAACAATGAATAGGGAAGACCTTAGAAGAATTAATGCATTTGAATTATGGTGTTGGAGGAGAATATTAAAAGCACCATGGACCATCAAAAGAACAAGCAAATCTGTGTAGGTAGAAGTATAGCCACAATGCTCCAAAGAAGCCAGGATGGCCAGACTTCATCTTTCGTACCTCAGACATATTGTCAGGATGGACCAGTCCCTGGAAAAGAATATTATGCTTGATAAAGTAGAGGCTCAGGAAGAAGAGGAAGGCCCCGGTGAGATGAATTGTCTCAGTGGCAGCAGCAATGGGCTCAAGCATAGCAATGATTGTGAGGTTGGAGCAGAACCAGGCAGTATTTCATTCTGTTGAGCATAAGGTCGCTGTGAGTTGGTACCAGTTCAAAGGCATATAACAAGAAGAAGGACAACAACAACATGCAATTAAGTTGTAGACAATTATCATTAGTCCAATACCTCGAAACCCTTTCCACTAGAAACACTCATTGTTTTAATTACTATCAGTCTTGTTGTTGTTGTGAAGTGGCATCAAGTCGGTTCCGACCCATAAAGACCCTGTATAGGGTTTCCGAGGAGCTCTGGTAGCGTAGTGGTTACGAATCAGGTTGCGAACCTTAAGGTCAGTGGTTCGAAACTACCAGCTGCTCTGCGGGAGAAAGATGAGGCTTTCTACTCCCGTAAAGATTTACACCCTCGGAAAC
>NW_006408747.1:1091765-1099509 GCF_000296735.1 Chrysochloris asiatica | reverse complement strand
AGGGTTTCCGAGGGTGTAAATCCTTACGGGAGTAGAAAGCCTCATCTTTCTCCCGCGGAGCGGCTGGTAGTTTCGAACCACTGACCTTAAGGTTCACAGCCCGATTCGTAACCATTACGCTACCAGAGCTCCTTTAGATCTTATTAGATCTTAATGTGACTGGTTCTTTCTCATGATTCAGATCTCAGTTTAATTACCACCTGCTTTGAAGAACTTTTTCTTCCCATCCAATCTAAACGAACTCTGCAGGCCCCATTCATGCATACCGTGCTGTTCAGCCACTCCATGTCACGTTTATTTCTAATATTGTTTGGTTCATTATTTGTGTTTATTGTCTATCTACAGGAGCCCTGGTGGCACAGTGGTTAAGTGCTGGGCTGCTAACTGAAAGGTGAGTAATTTCAACCCATCAGCCACTTTGTGGGAAAGTGATTTGGCAGTCTGTTTCCAACATTTACAGCCTTGGAATCCCTGTGGAGGCAGCTCTACTCTGTCCTATATGGTTACTGTGAGCGGGAACAGATTCCATGGCAGTGGGATTTTTTGGTTATTGTCGCTCTCCTCTTCTAAATCATAAATCCCAAATAAGGGCAAAGTACTTGCCTCTCTCCTTCTCCACAGTATCCCAAGTATCTATAATAATGGCTCCTCATGTGTAGACAGTTACACGTACAGAGTAGACTATCACTCTCTAGGATTTTCAAAGTTGTAACCTTTTGGAAGTAGATTGCCAGACCTTTAATCCAAGATGCTTCTGAGTGTATTCAACTGCCAACCTTTGATTTAGTTGCCAAGCACTTAATCATTTGCATTACCCGCGAACTCCTGACTGGCACATTTGTTGGTGCTTGTTGTTAGGTGCCAACGAATCAGCACCGACTCATAGTGACTGTGGCTGACCCTATCCACCATGGATAACCCTGTTGATATTTAAACGCCCATGGCATAGCTTACAGAATCACAGCCACACACAAGCCACCACATTATGACAAACTGACAGACAAGTGGTAGAATTGGCACTTAAGTAAAGGTTTAATCATTATTTGTTGAAAGCACAAAAGAATAAATTAAATGTACATACTATCTGAGAGAGGGGGCAAGAATTTAGAAGGTTTTTTTTAACTTTCTTTATCCCAGGTTGCTAACACAAAGTAGTTGATTTTCATTCAGGAAAATAGAGAAACCCTGCCATTAATCCATATACTAGAATTCATTAGACCCTAAAAGGCAGAGAGATAATTTTCTTCTTTAATCTGATGCTGTGCTCATTGTAGATTCTCAATGAATACTTTTTCTAGTAATAGAGAAGTGACTGTGATCACTTTGAGCAATTAGTGGGAATGAGGGAGGAAGAGGTGTGAAATATAGGGCTGGGGGCCTGGAGAAAGTAACAGTGTCTAAGTGGGAATTAGGGGATCTTGGGAAAAGGAGACACAAGTATTTTTATGCATTTTGAACTCCTGGTATGACACTATAGGATCGGCACTAGACTTTGAACCACAAGGTTTGCAGTTGAAACCCACCAGCTGCTCCTTGGACACACTACATGGAGTTGTTATGAGTTGGAACTGACTCGACGGCACTCATCAACAACAATACCCAATTCAAAGCACTGATTTCAGTTTATTGTATCCTACTGGATACTAATACATTGTTCTAGTCTACGTATGCTATTGTTAAGTGTCGTCGAAACGATATTGACTTATAGCTACCTTGTATAGGGTTTCCAAGGAGCGGCTGGCTGGTGAGCTTGAACTGCTGACTTCTAAGTTCAAAGTGACCTTGCAGTCCAGTACATTAACCCACAGCACCATACCAGGATTCTAGTCTATGTATAGTTTCTCTATAAGCAAGGCAATATGTTAAAGCAATATTTTAAAAAAAGAAAAGGAGTGGCATAGGAAGAAAGAGAGGGAAGAAAAGAAGAATTTTATGAGTATCTATCATGTGCCAGATACAGTGGTAGGAATGATCAGGCATTTATTAAATTATCAAAACTATATATATTGAATATGTATATATGTAGTTACTAGTCATTTTGCAGATGAGAAAACTGAACTTTGGAGAAAAGTTATTTCCCCTTTTACATATTCTTAACACTTACCTGTCATAAGATTAGATTAAAAATAATGTACGAGACATACACAATAAATATGCAGAAGACATTGGCACTGGAAAACCCATCTATTACGAGAAATAATAGATCCAAAATTCAAATTAACCTTGTCAGACTAAAACACTGGACTCAAACAAACAGTGACATAGGTGGATTCAAAATTCCTGGAAGAAATTCATTATCTTTTTATTGTATATTTCCATGAACTTTTGAAGCCCTGGTAGAGTGGTGTGCTATGTGTTGTGCTTCAAACTGCAAGGTCAGCAGTTTGAGCCCACCAGGCACTTCTCAGGAGAAAGATGAGGCTTTCTTCCTCCATAAAGATTTATAGCCTTGACAACCCAGTAGAGGGTCGCTATGAGTCAGAATCGACTCAATAGCACAGTACCACTACCACCACCTTTCAATGTAATGGATAAAATATAAATTCTGCTAGAGAGGTACAAGAAGAAAGATCTAGTTTGTTTGGGGTTTGAATATAAACATCTTGTTGTTGTTGTTGTTAGGTGCCATCGAGTCGGTACTGACTCATAGCAAACTTATGCACAGCAGAATGAAACACTGCCCGATCCTGGGCCAAACCTCACTATTGTTGCCACGTTTGAGTCCATCGATGCTGCCACTTGGCCAATCCATCTCATGTTAATTGCTATTTTAGTGTAAACTAACAGTTGTTATTGTAAAGTACCTCTGAGTCAATTCCGACTCATAGTAACCCTGTATAGGGTTTCTGAGGAGCAGCTGGTGAGCTTGAACCGCCGACATTGCAGTTCAAACGGCTTTGCAGTCTGGTGCATTAATCCACAGCGCCACACCAGGAACCAACAGTAGGTGCTAAAAATGCTAATGGACAATCCTTAATCATTTCTAGATGGTCCTTATCTTATCTGATCTCTTTCTAACATTTATTACTAGAAATATTCTTAAATTGATCTTCTCTTTTCTTCTGTTACATCTGATTATCTTTCCCTCCTTTTTCTTCTTCTTTTATTGTGGTGAATGTCCATGTAACAAGACATTTGCCATTTCAATAGTCTTCAGACATATAATTCGGTGAGATTATGTTTACCTTAACTTTCAACCATCACCATGATTATCCTTCCATCCCTGAAGCATGTTGTTGTTGTTAAGTACCTTCATGATGGTTCCAACTTGTAACAACTCTGTGTGAAGTTTCTGAGGAGCCACTGGTGGGTTTGAATTGCCAACCTTGGGGTTAATAGTTTAGTGCTTATCCTACAGCATCACACCAGGACTCCCCCTTGAAACATTTGTTGTTGTTTAGTGACTTCGAGTTGGTTCCAACTCATAGCTACCCTGTACAGGGTTTCCTAAGTGTTTGAAATCTTTGCGGAAGCAGCAAGACTCATCTTTCTCCTCTGGAGCATAACCTCATTAATATTAAAATGACTAATATCCTTCATTTATTAAGGTTTCTGTGCTAGCTACACATATTATCATATTTAATGATCCCTCTTAACTACCTGTATAAAATAGCCTAAGCCCCAAACCTGCTTCCATCAAGTCAATTCTGACTCATAATGACACTATATAGACTTTTTGAGACTATAAAGCTTTATCGCATGGAGCAACTGGTGGTTTTAAACCACAGACCTTTTGGTTTGTAGTCCAATGACTAACTTACAGTGCTACTAAGTCTTCTTACTAATAAAACAGGTATAATGATTTCTTCCTTGTTTTGGATATCAAAACTAAGGTTTAGAAAACTGAAGGGATTGTCTCATAGAAAACTGAAGGGATTGTCTCAAGATCAGACAGCTAACAATGTAATAGCACGCAGCCCAGACAGGCTGACTTCAGAGCTCAGTTCTTAACTACTGTCCTCTTCAACCCTCTCTCAATTTCCTTCAGAGCTTCCTTTTCCTTTGCTTTCCTTTGCTCATTCTTTTATTGCTAGTCTTACCTTTGTGCCTCAGCTCATCTTACTTTATTGCTTCTCTGTTAATCACCTATGGAGCCCTAATGTGATGCTGTGAGTTAATGTGTTGGACTGCAAAGTCCGTTTGAATCAAGAGGGGGTTGGTTCATGCTCACCAGCTGCTCCTTGAAAACCCTATACAGGGTCGCTATGGGTCGTAACAGACTCAACAGCACGTAACAACAACAACAACAACAATTAATCACCACTAAACATAGAACTTCAACTAAAAACTTTTATATTCCTGATAAAGCTCATAGTTGCCACTCATAGTTTCCTACCCAACAGCGCTTACCCTCTTCACTTTTTTCCTTGCTAATGTTATTAGTTCAGCTCTGACTCATGGAGAACCATGTAAAAGAGAATGAAATGTTGCCCAGTCCTATGCCATTTTCAAGGAGCTCTGGTAACTTAGTAGTTACGAATCAGGCTGCTAATCTCACAGTCAGCAGTTCCAAGCTACCAGTGGTTCCGTGGGAGAAAGAGGAGGATTTCTACTCCTGTAAAGATTTACAGCCTCGGAAAGACTTTACAGGGGCGACTTAATGGCATATAACCACCGCCCTGCCATTTTCAGGCTCATTGGTGTGCTTGAGTTCATTTTTGAGGCCATGTGTATTTTAAGTGACTTCTAACCTAGGGGGCTCACCCTCCAGCACCATGTTGTTGTTGTGTTGTTAAGTGACACCAACCTTGCAGTTAGAACTCCAGCACTATATCAAACAATCTGTTTCTGTTGTCTAATTTTCTGAAGTAGATCATCAAGCCTTTTTTCTGAAATGTGTCTCAGTCTGGAATCCTAGCTGAAACTTGTCCTTCATTAATGACACTGCCGGTATTTGAAAAACTGGCAGTACAGCTTCCAATATCATAGCAACACACAAATTCTACAATATGACAAACTGACAGATGGGTGACAGGGGCCTCCGTGGGCAGCCATGAGTTGGAACAGACTCAGTGGCAACTTTATTTATTTATTTTTGTCTTCTTTGCAATAGTCTTGGCATCTTTGCAGAATAAGCACTGGATTGCTAACCACAAACTGGGTAGTTCAAATCCACCAGCTTCTCTATAGGAGAAAGATGAGGCTTTCTGTTCCTATAAAGATTTACAGCCTTGGAAATCCCATCACTATGAGTAGGAGTGAACACCATGGGAATGGGTTTGGTTTGGGTCTTTAGGTGACTACACTCAGTCTCTAGTCCAGCTCCAGGAAGAGAATCATGAATGATTTAAGTGTAAACCAAACAGGGTGTTCCTATTTCTCTTTACAGTGGGTTAAGCATTGGGAGAGTGTCAACTGAGGGGTTTTAAATTTTTAAATAGATGCCATCTTTTCAAAAGGCTTTATAGTTTAGAATAGTTTTGAGTGAGTGGGGTTGCATCTTCTTGTCTTCATATTGTTGGAACCCATACACTATCCTACAACTGTGTTAGAGACTATTATATATGATTAGAAAATGTTTTATTCACGTATTAGTTAATGAATTAACTCTAGGATAATTTGCTTCTGGGATGAGTTCCATTTTCTGAAGCATTTTCTTTTCCTTTTTATGTGTCCAATAAAAGGACCTGAACTGTTCAAGAGTTTTACCCCTCCCGTTTCCTTTCTAGTTACTTCCTGTAGCCCTTAAGAGAAAATGTTATTTACCTTCTTAGTACCATCTTTGTACTTTGGGAGGACAATTTAATTTCTTTTCACCTGCTTTCTAGAGGCCCAGTCTTGTGTTCTCTTCACACTCTGCTTCCTGGAATGGGAGGTCTGAGTTGTTTGTTCCTAATACTTATACTCTGAACATTTCAGTTCATTTTACAGGCTGTCTTCTAAAAGAAGGCACAAACTTTTATTCGAATTATTTTTTCAGCCTTATCCCTTTTGTGGACTCCTGGTGTGGTGCTGTAGGATCAGCCCTGGACTTTGAACCCAAGTTCGACAGTTCAAACCCAATACAGGGTTGCAGTGAGTCAGAACTGACTTGACAGCACTTAAAAACAACAATGACTTTTGTGCCTTTTCAAACTTTTTTTCTTTTACTTTGGATAAAAACAATAGGTAACAAAAGTTTAATTACATTTTTGGTATCCATTCTTTGTTTGGAGTGCAGAGGCTCCATAAAATAAACACTTGACTGAGAACCACAAGGTCGACGGTTCAGGCCTATAAACCATCCCATGGGAGAAAGATAAGGCTTTCTGCTCCTGCAAAGATTAAAAAAGCCTTAGAAACACTATACAGGATTACTATGAATCGGAAACAACTCAAAGGCACATAATAACAACAACAATTCTTTGTTTATGTATATGGCCATTAATAATAGTGCCTTGAAGTTAACACCTGGTGTGGCACTCTAAGATAAGCACTGGACTGCTAACCACAAGGTCAGGCAATTCATACTCACCAGCAGATCCTGGGAAATCCTCTACAGGATTATTATGAATCGGAAGTGGCTCGATGACACTTCACAACAATAACCAAGTGTGTTTCAGGGAGTGGTGGCTTTGTACGATAAACACTGGACTGCAAACCACAAGGTCAGTGGTTCGAACGCACCAGTCACTCTGTAGGATAAAAATGAATTTTTCTGCTTCTACAAAGATTTACAGCTTTGGAAACCCAATATAGGGTTGTTATAAGCCTGAACCAACTCAATGACAACAGTAACAACAACGACAAAGTACGTCTGAAGCAGTCTGTGATTGTACAAATGCTGAGAAAATCTTTTTGGAAAGTAAGACAATAAGCATGATGTGAGAATGAATACTTGCATAGGTAGGTGTATGCATGGATGATCATTTCTTATTACCCTAACTGGACTGTCACAGCATCATAACTGGAGTGATCAGTGTGAATCAACCAATCTGTTAAGCTTGGGTGAGAAAATCTTCACCTGAAATGTTCATTGTTGGTGAAGTTCATTTACTGATGTCTGCTAGACATGTCTCTTCACCTAAAGAACCACTGTTGGTTGGCTTTTTAAATAAAGATGAGGAAATGAAAAAATGATAAGAATTATAGACAAAATTCTGAAAGCATCGTATGACTTTTGGCAATGGAATTCTTAACAAAGTCACCTCAAACAGATCTAATGGACTCCCTAGGCATAACCAGTTGTTGTTGTTGAGTGCCATTGAGTTGGTTCCAACCCACAGGGACCCTGTATAGGGTTTCTGAGGAGTGGCTGGGGAGCTTGAATCTTGTGGTTCAAATTGACTTTGCAGTCCAGTGCATTAACCCACAGCACCACAATAGAGAAGAGTAAACTAGTGTTGGGATGAAACCTGAATGAACATAAGAGTTGTTTACTAGTCTAGTGGTTCTCAAACATGATCTGCTGGACCAGTGACATCAGAATCACATGGGAACTTGTTAGAAATGTAATTCTTTGTCCCTATTCCAGACCTTCTAAATCAGAAATTATGGAAGTTGGGCCCAGAAAATCTGTGTTTCAACAAAACTTGAGGTTCTTCTGATCTCCACTCAAGTTTGAGGATCACTGACTAGTTAACTGGTACATGAATATAGGTCAATTACTGATTGTACAAACAAACAGAGTTGTTTGAAAAGAACATGGGAACACTGAACAGTTTAAAATTTAAAAAGGTGTGCGACAAGGTTGTATTCTTTCACCATACTTATTCAACCTGCATGCTGAGCAAATAATTCGAAAAGCTGGGTTCTATGAAGAAAA
>NW_006408747.1:1082665-1087595 GCF_000296735.1 Chrysochloris asiatica | reverse complement strand
CTAGCTGTACTTCTTCCAACACAGATTTGTTTGTTCTTCTGGCAGATAATGATGCTTTCAATATTCATCTCTAAGACCATAATTCAGATGCATCGATTCTTCTATAGTTTTCCTTATTCATTGTCCAACTGTCACATGAATATGAGGCAAATGAAAATACCATGGGTTGGGTCAGGCGCACCTTAGTTCTTAAGGTGACATCTTTGTTCTTGAACACTTCAAAGACGTCTTATACAGCAGATTTTCCTAATGAAATAAAAATTTGCTTGATTTCTTGACTGCTGCTTTCATGGGCATTAATTGTGGATTCAAATGAAAGGAAGATTTTGACAATACCAATCTTTTCTCCATTTATCATGATGTTATTTATTGGTCCAGTTATGAAGAGTTTTGTTTTCTTAATATTGAGGTAGAATTCATATTGAAGGCTGTAGTCTTTGATCTTCATCAGTAATCAGACAACGTTCCCCGTTATTCATAAGATTTTCAGTGCCTAACCTTTCAGAAATGGTTTGCCTCTCCTTCTTCCTAGTCTGACTTAATCTGGGAGCTCCACTGAAACCTGTTCACTATGGTAGCATCACTCATTGGTCAGTTTGTTGTAGTGTGGTGGCTTTTGTGTTGCTGGAAGCTGTACCACTTGGTATTTTAAATATCAGCAGGGTCAGTCATAGTGGACAGGTTTGTAAGAGCTAGGAATAATAATTCATAAGGATTTTGTGACAGACATATTAAATGACCCCTAAAATCTAGTATGTCTACTATCTGGCCCTTTACAGATAAAGTTTGCCAACTTCTGCTCTAGATGACCTACTTCTTTCTTTTCCTTATTCATTCAACAAATATTTACTGAATATCTGTGAGTTCTAGGAGTGCTGGTATGGTGCTGTAAGATAAGCACTGGACTGCTAACCACAAGGTGCTGTCGAGCTGGTTCTGATTCATAGCTACCCTGCATAGGGTTTCCAAGGAGCAGCTGGTGAGATTGAACCACTGACCTTGCAGTTCAAATTGGCTCTGCAGTCCAGCTTGTTAACACGCTTGACTGATATCAGAATGATTCACCCAAGTCTGAGCCCTGACTCCATCTTCGTGGTGGTGGTAGTGGTATGCTGTGGAGTCAGTTCTAACTCATAGTGACTCTAAATAGAATTTCGGAGGCTGTAAGTCTTTACAGGAACAGAAAGCCCCATCTTTCTCCTGTGTAATGGCTGGTAGTTTCAAACTGCTGACCTTGACCTTGGGTGGTAACCACTAAGCCATTAGAGCTCTATCTTGTTGTTAAGTGCTGTTGAATCGGTGCCGACCCATAGCAACCCTGTATAGGGTTTCCAAGGAGCAGCTGGTGAGCTTGAACCTCCGTCCTTGTAGTTCAAATGGCTTTGCAGTCTGGCACATTAGCCCACAGCACCACACCAGGACTCCACCTTAGATTTGCTTATTTCCCTTGCAACTCTCAAACCTTTAGGCTGACTTAAGTACTTAACAAAGGATTTCCCCTGAAACCTCCAAACCCTTAGACTTAAGTAGAGAATAAAGGAAATATTTTTCTCTGTGGTTAAACTAGATTTGGAAAGAATATTCATAATGGAGGATCTTGACATAAGACTCTGATCAGAAATTCCCTTAGTAGCCTTCAGGAAATGCTTTAAAGTAATTACCCATGACAACACTGTCAAACTCTCCTTGTTACATGCTATCAAGTCAATTCTGACTCATAGCATCCCTATGCACAACAGAAGGAAGTACTGCCTGGTCCTGCATCATTCTCATGCTTGTTGTTATGTATGAGGGCATTATTGCTGTCACTGTGTCAATCTATATCCTTGAAGGTCTTCCTCTTTTTCACTGACCTTCCACTCTACCAACCACGATTTCCTTCTCTAAGTACTGATCACTCCTGACATCATTTCCAAAGAACAAGCGATGAAGTCTCACCATTCTTTCTTCTAAGGAGCATTCTGGTCATACTTCTTTCAAGACAGATTTGTTTGTTCTTCTTACAGTCTATGGTACTTTCAATATTCTTCCCAATCAACATAATTCAGCATCATAATTCAAATGCATTGATTCTCCTACGGTCTTCCTTACTGATTGTCCAGCTTTTATATGCATATATGAAGATTGAAAATATCATGACTTGAGTCAGACTCACATTAGTTCTTAAACTGACATCTTTGTTCTCTAACACTTTAAAGATGTCTTGTGCATTAGATTTACCTAATGCAGTACATCATCTGATTTCTTGACTGCTGTTCTCTTTCCATGGGCAATGACTGTGGATTCAAGCAAAATGAAATATTGGACAACTTCAATGATTTTTTCTGTTTATCATGCTGTTGTTTATTGGTCCAGTTGTGAGAATTTTGTATTCTTTACATTGAGGTACAATCCATATTGAAAGTTGTGGTCTTTGATTTTCATCAGTATTTCAAGCCCTCTTCACTTTCAGAAAGCAAGGTCATATCATCTACATATCACAGGTTGTTAATGAGTCATCCTTCAACCCTGATGTCATATCCTTCTTCATGTAATCCAGTTTCTCAAATTATTTGCTCAACAACAGATTGAATAAATATGATGAAAGAATACAACCTGGGAACACAGCTTTTCTGATTTTAAACTATTTTGGATCTCCTTTTTGTCACTTCTAACAACTGCTACTTGGTTTATGTACAGTTTCTTCATGAGTACAATTAAGTGTTCTGGAATACCCATTCTTCACAAACTTATCCATAGCTTGCCATGATCCACTCAGTTGAAAGCCTTTGCATAGTCAATAAAGCACAGGTAAACATCTTTCTGATAGTCTCTGCTTTCAGCCAATATCCACCTGATGTCAGCAATGATGTTCCTATTTCCATGTCCTTGTCTGAATCCACCTTGAACCTTTGGATGCTGCCTGTCAATATACTACTGAAGCCATTTAAAATTTTTCATTAGCAAAAGTTTATTTGCATGTGATATTAAAGATATCTTTCAATGATTTCTGCATTCTGTCGGGTCACCTCTCTTTGGTATGGGCACAAATTTGGATCTCTTCCAATTAGTTGGCCAGACAGCTGTCTTTCAAATTTCTTGGCATAAATGAGTGAGTGGCTCCAGTGCTACATCAATTTGTTGAAAGAATTCAATTTGTATTCTAGTAATTTTCAGAGCCTTGTTCTTTGCCAATACCCAGTGCACATTGGACTTCTTCCTTCAGTACCATTGATCATATGCTACCTCTTGAAACTGTTGAACAACTTTCTGCATCATTCAATATAATTTCTTTTTGGTACAGTGACTTTGTATATTCCTTCCATTTTCTTTTGATGCTTTCTGCATCATTCAATACTTTGCCCATGTTGTTGTTAAGTGCTGTTGAGTTGGTTCAGACTTATAGCAACCATATATGGGGTTTCCAAGGAGCAGCTATTGGGTTTGAACTGACTACCTGTGGTTCGAAGACCAGTGCTGATCCTTCAGCTTCAGCCACACAAGGAATCCAATATAGCAAGTTGAAGTTTGAAGTTTTTCTTTAATTCTTTTAGCTAGAGAAATGTTGAGTGTATGCTTCCATTTTGTTTTTCTAACTCCATGTTTTTGCACATTTCATTATAATACTCTGCTTTGTCTTCTTGAGCTGCCCTTTGAAATGTTCTGTTCAGCTGTTTTACCTCTTAATTTCTTCATTTGCTTTAGTATATTTTCACTAGAAAGAAAGTTTCAGAGTCTCTTCTGATATATATTTTGGTCTTTTCCTTCTTTCTTGTTTTCTTAATGACCTTACACTTTCTTCCAGTATGATGTTCTGATGTCATCCCACAACTTTTCTGGTCTTTGTTAATTAGTGTCTAATGCATCAAATTTGCTCTTAAGATGATTTCTGAATTCAGGTGGGGTATATTCAGGATTCTTTGGGCAAATTATTGAATGATGCAGAAAGCACCAAAAGAAGATGAAAGGAATACACAGAGCCACTCTATCAAAAGGAAATGGTTGATGTTCAGCCATTTCAAAGAGGTAGCATATGATCAAGAGCCAATGACACTGAAGGAGGAAGTCCAAGGTACATTGAAGGAATTGGCAAAGAACAAGGCACCAGGAATTGATGGAATGAAAATTGAAATCTTTTAAGAATGTGAGGAAGCACGGGAGGGACTCACTCATCTATGCCAAGAAGCTTGGAAGACAATTATCTGGCCCACTGATTGGGAGAAATCTATATTTGTGCCCATTCCAGAGAGAGGTGACCCAATGGAATGTGGAAATCATCAGAAAACCTCACTGATATCCCATGTGAGGAAAGTTTTTCTAAAGTTAATACAGAAACAGCTGCAAGCATACATTGACAGAGAACTTCCAGAGGTTCAAGCCAGATATAGAAGAGGTCGTGGAAAGAGGGATAGCATTGCTGATGTCTGACGGCTCTTGGCTGAAAGCAGAGAGTATCAGAAAGATGTTTACCTATGCTTTATTGAATATGCAAAGGCTTTCAATTATGTGGATCACGACAAGCTATGGACAACATTGCAAAGTATGAGTATTTTGGAACACTTAATTGTGCTCATGAGGAATTTGTACATGGACCAAGAGGCACTTGTTTGAACAGAACATAGGAACACTGAATGATTTAAAATTAAGAAAGTTGTGCGACAGAGTTGTATTCTTTCACCATACTTATTCAATCTGTATGCTGAGCAAATGATCCCAGTAATTGGGTAATATGAAGAAAAACGTGACATCAGAATTGGAGGAATTCTCATTAACAACCTGCGATATGCAGGAGACACAACCTTGCTTGCTGAAATTGAAGAGTACTTAAAATATTTACTGATGAAGATCTAAGAGCATAGTCTTCAGTATGGATTGCATTTCAATGTCAAGAAAACAAAAATCCTCACCACTGGACCAATAAACAACATTCTTATCAATGGAGAAAAGATTG
>NW_006408747.1:1079183-1079703 GCF_000296735.1 Chrysochloris asiatica | reverse complement strand
GCTACCAGAGCTCCTCATAATATTAACATAGACCATGATAAATGTGTTGTTTTGTGGAGTTAATTCTGCTTTAGACTGAGAAGATCTTGCAGAAAGCATATCTAAAGATGGCATTTCTGTAAATTTTGGTTCAGGAAAAATTAATTCCTATATGTACTAATATCAAACACAGGTCTCTAGAGATTGCTTTTCTAAGAGAATGTTTTGTCAGCATAGAGACAATATCAGGCAGGGCATTTTTAAAACAACTAGCAACATGATGCCCATATTGATGAAATATCCGAGTTCACTTTGGACACAACAGGGACATTACCTAGTCTTTGTTGTTATAACCAAACACTTTTTAGACACCCTGAGGATAGTCATTTACACTCTCAGAAAGAGCAGAAGAATGGTTTATTCTCAGTTAATCCTGAATAGTTTGATTCATGGTTAGCAGTATTGAAAATCTGCTAAAATATAACTTAAAATGCTTAGATAAAAGTATAATCTGGATGAAACCAATTTTACTTGTCAAAAT
>NW_006408747.1:1063968-1071308 GCF_000296735.1 Chrysochloris asiatica | reverse complement strand
TCACCACTGGACCAATAAACAACATTCTTATCAATGGAGAAAAGATTGAAGTTGTCAAGGGCTTCATTCTTCTTGGATCAACTATCAACATTCATGGAAGCAGCAGTCAAAAAATCAAACTACGTATTGCATCAGGCAAATCTGCTGCACAAGATCTTTTGAAAGTGTTGAAGAACAAAGATGTCAGCTTGAGGACTAAGGTGCGCCTGACCCAAGTCATGATATTTTCAATAACCTCATATGCATGTGAAAGCTGGACTGTGAATAAGGAAGAGTCTAAAAGAATTGATGCTTTTGAGATATGGTGTTGGAGGAGAATATTTTAATTTCCATGGGCTCCCAAAGGAACCAATAGATCTGTGTTGGCTGAAGTGCAGGCAAAGTGCTCCTTGGAGGCCAGAATGGCCAAACTTCGTCTCTTGTATTTCGGACATATTATCAGGAGGGACTAGTTGCTGGAGAAGGATATCATATTTAGTAAGGTGGAGGGTCAGAGAAAAAGAAGACGACCCCCAGAGAGATGGATTGGCAAAGTGGGAGTATCAATGCATTCAAGTGTGGCAACAATTGTGATGTTGGCCCAGGATCGGGCAGTGTTTTGTTCTGTTGTGTATAGGGTCACTATGAGTTGATACTGACT
The DNA here is from genome assembly GCF_000296735.1 of Chrysochloris asiatica. NCBI lineage: Eukaryota > Metazoa > Chordata > Mammalia > Afrosoricida > Chrysochloridae > Chrysochloris > Chrysochloris asiatica. The sequence goes on along the minus strand of NW_006408747.1, from coordinate 1,070,668 downwards.
CGATGGAACCTAACAACAACAGCAACAACAAATGTTCAGTTATATTGTGACTCTTGTGGGCTTGTTTTAATTTTCTTCAGCTTCAGCCTGAACTTGCATATGAACAATACATGGTCTGTTTGACAGTATGCCCCTGCCCTTGTTTTGTTGATGGTATGGAGCTTTCCACTGTCTCCTCCCACAGATGCAGTTAATTTGATTTCTGTGTATTCCATCTGACGAAGTCCATGTGTCTTTTATTTTGTTAAAAAAAGGTATTGGCGATAGGATGAATGTAAAGCTAATGTTCTCCCATGTAAACTATCACACAATTCACAATAAAACAAGCATCAACAACAACAACAACAAAAAACCGGTATTGGCAATAGAGAAGTCATTGGTCTTGCAAAATTCTATCATGCAATCTCCAACATCGTTTCTTTCATGAAGGCCATATTTTCCAATGACTGATCCTTCCTCTTTGTTTCCCACTGTGGCATTCCAATCACCAGTAATTATCAATACATGTTGATTGCATATTTGATCAAATTCAGACTGAAAAAGTTGGTAGAATTCTTCAATTTCTTCTTCATTGGCTTCATTGGTTGGTGCATAAATTTGAATAATAGTGGTATTAATAAATAAAGGTTCTGAAAGCTTTACTCCATTCATGTTATCATGGTCAACTCTACTTTGAGGAGACAACTTTTCCCCAGTGGTAATTTGAGTGCCTTCCAAACTGCAGGCTCATCTTCTAGCACTGTATCTGACAATATTCTCGTGCTATTCATAATGCTTCAATTTAGATAATCTGGTGCATCTGACAGCGTTCCACTGCTATTCATAAGGTTTTCAGTGGCTAAACATTAAGACGTAGTCTGCTGTCAGCCTGGAGCAGCTAGAGGAACAGAAACCAATTCTTGAAAGATCAGTAGGAAAAATTAAAAACAAAAATGGAAGTCTGATTGGCTACTACAAAAACAAGAAAGTTGTTTGCTAGGGAGCCATCAAGGCAAGAAATCAAGTCCCTTCAGGACAAACCCCTCTACAAGACTGAAACTCAAAGGGAACATGCAAGCAGGCATGTAAACTTGTTGGCAACCTCATTGGTCCACTGGTGAGTGGAAATGGGGGAAAGGCAGTAATGAAGATATGGGCTGAATTTAACCACATTTCATAGACTCCCGTTGACCTCGAAATGAGGGAGAGAAGAGGAAGGGCTGTTTGGACCAAAGTATAGTGAGACCTGGGAACTCCTGAACTTATGGACAAGGGCACAGCCACAGAGGTCTAGAACTGAAAGTGAAGCATCCAGCTGATATCAAGTGAGAAGAGACATGCAGACACTCAAGAATGCTTAAACTTGCAGATAGTACTCATTTGACCTAGCTTTGATGGCTTGATGATCAGAACTCGACTGGAGGAAGACAAAAAAAATGTTTAATAAGGGAACAAGTATAAATTGCTACAATTTGGGGAACTTGACCTATGTTTACGGATCTAGTACCAACTGAGAGGGAAGGAATCTTCACATCAAGGATCAATCCTATCCCCTCTATAAACAGAGTTGATAGTGGCAGGCAACTTAGACATTGGCTGCTTAAAATGGGGGGTTGGGGATGGGAATAAAGGCATGAAGTTACTGGCTTACAAATTTCAAGAGGGAGTTTAGTTTCAGAGTATGCGGGGGAAGGTAGAACCCCCACTGAATAGTTTTCATCTTTTCTAGATGGGTCTGGTGAAAGGAGATAGGGGTAAGATTCTTATAATTCAAAAGCAAGTAATTGTTATCATGACTAATTGAGATTGTCATAACTGTAAAGGTAGAGGGTTTGTAACAAAAAGGGGGAGTAGTTAATCTTACAGTCCAGGAACAGAGGACAGTAGGACTATCAACAGAGACAAGAATGAGCAGAATGTGGGAAGCAGCTACACCAGAGATGGAAGCAGAGTTGATGACATGGCTGTGTGCTAATGACCAAGAGGCAGGCTAGCAGAATGTGACCTTTGGTTGGCTGTTTAAGTTATTATATATTCCTGAGTGTTTTTGTGTACATTAAACAACAACAGGAAAAACAGGGAATAGGAGCAACTCCTCTTGGAGGATGATGCATGGAGGGGATTTTAATCATTGCAATGAAACAAAATACGATAGGATGAATGTGAAACGGATGTTCTCCCATGTAAACTATCACTCAATTCACAATAAAAACTTAAAAAAAAAAAAAATGGTCTGCCTCTTCTTCTTCCTAGTCTGTCTGTCTGAAACCTGTCCACTATGGATGACTCTGCTGCTATTTAGAATACCGTTGGTATACTTTTCAGCATCACAGTAACACTCAAGCCATAGTATGACATATTGACAGACCTCCGGTGGTCTATGCATATTTGTTGGATGGTTGATTGTGTGCTGTGGAGTTGGTTCCAACTCATAATGAGCCTGAATAGGGCTTCTGAGGCTTAAATCTTTATGGGAGCATAAAGCCTCATCTTTCTTCCAGGGAATGACAGGTAGTTTTGAGCTACTGACCTTGAGGTTAGCAGCCCGACTCGTAACCACTACATTACCAGAGCTCCTTGTCCATGTGTATAGTTGCAGTTTATATTGTTGAAAATGTTATTTGCAATGAATAAGTCATTGTTAATGTGTGGTATTAAGTGCCATCATATTGGTTCTGTCTCATAGCAACCCTGTTTTGGGTTTCTGAGGAGCTGCTGGTGGGTTTGAACTGCTGACCTGTGGTTAGCAGTCCATTGTTTATCGTGCAGCATTATACCAGGACTCTGAATAAGTCATTTATTGTATTTGTATTGTTAAGTACTTCTAGTCGATTGTGTAGGGTTTATGAGGTTTTTAAATCTTTGCAGGTACAGAAAGTCTCATCTTTCTCTTGAAGAGTGACAGGGGGCTCGAACTATGGATCTTGTGGTTCATAGTCCATTACTTATTGTATAAAGCCACTGTGCTCCATACAAGTCATTGGTCTTTCACAATTCTATCTTGGAATCTCCAGCATCATTTGTATCACCAAGGTCATTCCAACTTCTGATCCTTACAGTTTGTTTCCAAGTTCTGCATTCCAATCACCGGTAATTATCAATGCATCTTAACTGCATGTTTGATCAGTTTCAGACTAAAGAAGTAGATAGAATTCTTTACTTTTATTATCTTTGGCCTTAGGGTTTGGTTTTTAAATTTTAATAATAGTGGTATTAACTGTCTGTAATAAGCTAACATGCACACTACCATATCACAGACAGCATTGTACTTCAAAATAGATCTTGATATGTAATTTTTGATGGTGAATATGATTTTATTCCTTTTGTATTTGTTGTTCCAATCATAGTAAACCATATGGCTGTCCTCCCTTAGTCATGTATTTAAACTAACCTATCTAAACAACTCACATTTGTGCTTATAATGCATCACATGAAGTCTCCCCGCCCACCTCAACCCACAACCTAAACACACTTCAAATTATTTCACTTCCGGTTTCCTTGATCTTGCAATTTACAACCTGAATATTTTATTTTTAGTTCTTAGTTTTACTTTATATATATGCCTCTGTTACCCCACCATTTTGTAACGTTTGATTTCACTTTGTGAGATCAGACATGTCTACAGTTCAAACTGTGTTGAACCTTTAGTAAATCTTTTTGCTTTTTATTTTAACAGATTATGTATTCTCAATCATTGACACAGTGTCCTTGAGTAGTTGGGACACTTAAGTTCTGCTTGGGTTGGGAAAATATCAACAATAAGCACATTCGTTTATAAATAAATAAGGCAATTCCAGATTATAAATGCAATGAATAAAATAAATAGGGATACAAAAGTAGAGATTAACAAAAAAGGTGAGAAGGAAAAGATGTTACAAGTAGAGTAGTCAGGGATATTCTATCTGGAAATGATGTTGATTCGAAGACCTAAAGGAGGTGAAATAACCAGTTATGACAAGGCCTGAAATCAGCACTTCAGCCAGAGCAAACAAGATGCAAGTTCTTGAGGTAGATAAGAGTTTAGTCTAGTCAAGGAACCCCAATCAGGCCAGTTACATTAGAGGACAGAGCAGGAAATGAAGCTGAGCTATGTCATGAATGACCTTGTAAGTAATTCGGATTTCTTTTAGGTGTAAGGAGAAGCCATTGAATGCTTGCTTAGTGACATGACCTCATGAATGTGTTTGAAATATGTCTCTCTCTGCAATGAGATAAATTATAGAGAAGCAAGAGTGAGATATATTTAAGAGGCTATTGTAATGGTTCAGGTAAGACATGATTGTGATTTATTTTAGAATGGTACTATGGGAATGAAAAAAGTAGGTGAATTAAATAATTTTGAAGGGAGAACTAATGAGGCTAATGGACTGGGTATGAGGAGTAAAAAAAGGAAGGAATCATCATGAATCCTAAATTTCTGTTTTAGCAGCTGAATGGATGGTGTGGTGTGTCCCCTCATTTATTTCCTCTTTTGGTAACTGCGTAACAGTAACTCTGGAACTGAGAATCTTTGTTATATATTTTTAAAATTTTAAACCAGGATAAAAAGATTCTTGGTTTTGAGTCTTCTGAACTTTTATGTATGTACATTTCTACAAGGGAAAATCTAATGAAAAGCATTACTTTGGTAAGCACTTTTCCCCTTAAAACACTGGTAAGTGCTCTCCTCCCTAGATTAACAGTTGTGGATGTTTTCTGGCAGTTGGAATGACCTCTTAGAGCTGCCATTTTGTGCTGTGATTTTGTGACTCTGGTTCTCCCTTTTAAAGATCACTGTAAAAAGACAGAGAACCCTGGGTTTGACAGGACATGCAAGGCCTTCTCTCTACTCCCCCTCAAGGGCTCTGTGGCAGAAAAGAACCAGCATCAGTCTTCTGATGCTGAGACTTGTTTTGAAGCATTCAAAAAGGAAGCAAATGCCCAGGGCAAGACTTAAAATTTCTTTCTACTTACAGAAGTTAAATTGCAAGAGCTATCACTTTACTATTAATTACTAAGTCCAAGGTGAAGTCAGAGTTAGTTAAAAGAGCTAACTAATGATTCAACTCTCTCTCTCACTCTCTCTTCAGGTTTGACTTTACTAGTCACCCAGGATGCACTTAACCACTCTGACAAGCGCTCTTCCAATATTTGGCAGTGTGGAGGGAATTCTGTGTTTAAAGGGATCTGCCATCTACCAACCAACTGATGGGGAATTTCAATACTCACTCTGGGTCATAAGTGGGCAGAGAGTGAAATGGAAAGTATAATAGTTCTCTAGAAACACCGGACTTGACCATGATGGCTTGGGCCTGACCTAAAATCCCTAGGAAGTCTTGACCAGTTCAGTTGAATAATTTGACCCTTATTATATAAAGATTCTTTTTTGAAGTTAGTTCTAAAAATCCGCTTTGGTCTCCTCTTACTGACTCCTCCAAGTACTTATTTTAGAGATAAGCTTTTGTGGTTATCCTTATTGTTCTAGCTTCAATGATCAAAACATCCAAGACTGCGTTTTGATACTGCCTCTTTGAAATTATTTTATAGTGGATCATCCTGAGACTTAGACTATACTAAGCAATTATTAGTTACTTTGAATCCACAGATTCTCTGCATGACCCCTGATCAGAAGCAAGAATTGCTCTCTCAATGATATTCCAATGGAGCTAGTTGTTCAAATCACACTTATGTCAAATTATGTCCATTCTTCTTCACAAATGCAGGGCTCCCTCTACTCCCCTCCACCATAGCTGCACACTCCCAGGAGGCCCTTTGCAGGCATCTAGTCATGTACATCTTGAGTAATGAAGTCAAAAGGGAAAAATAAAGCATGAAAACATACCCAGTTTATGCCAATGAACTTGTTAAACTATATAAGGCTATATCTCAAAGTCTAAGTGTGTTGCAGTATGTTTTGTAAAGTAGTGCTTCTAATCCATTGAGCTTACAGAATAGCTCTCTTTCCTATTAAGCCTGCATTGAGAAGTGGGGTTAATTTGTCGGAGTACTTTTTGTGATAATTACAGGACTTACAGATTAGCGTGAGCAAATTGGCAAGGCTCTGTAGCTAATAAAAAATACACACAAAAGCTGTAACATTCAACTGCTTCAAGGTTACTCATGAGGAAAACATTAAATATTCCTGATAGACCAGTTTTGAGTTCAAGCTAGCATATTAATACATACTTACAGGAAGACAACTTTCAGGTGACATATGGCCTTATATTTCCTATAATAAAAGAGATTTGAAACTAATAGTACATGAACTAATGAAGATAAATGTCATGAATTAGAAGATATTTGATAGAATCTTTTTAGGTGATAATTATTTTTTTAACCTAGTTATACAGTTCTTTTGAGTACTGATGTAGTGCTATGAATTAATGCCCTGGACTGCAAAGCCAATTTGAACCACAAAGTCGGCAGTTCAAGCTCACCAGCTGCTTCTCAGAAACCCTATACAGGGGTCACTATGGGGTGGAATTGACTCAATGGCACTTAACAACAACAACAACAACAACAACAATACAGCTCTTTCATAGACTTTTGGTGTAATGCTGTAGGATTAGCACTGGACTGGGAACCACAAGGTCAGCCATCAAACCCACCAGCTGCTTCTTGGACACGCTATACAGGGTTTCCGTTGTTGTTGTTGTTGTTAAGTGCCATCGAGTCGGGTCCGACCCATAGCGACCCTGTACAGGGTTTCCGAGGGTGTAAATCTTTACGGGAGTAGAAAGCC
>NW_006408747.1:1052593-1057929 GCF_000296735.1 Chrysochloris asiatica | reverse complement strand
CCCTCTCCTTCTCTTTCCTGTGTTGAAAAAAACAGAACAAAAAGCAAACAAGAAAAGTTCAAGGCCTGCTCTTGGGCAGAGTATCTGTTGGCAGTTTGGTTTTAAGTGAATGCTGTCTCTTTAAATTTCGAGGAGATCTATGCACACACGTACTAGAACTCTCCAAGGGTGGGGTTGGAGTATCCACTAGCTCAGGCACCCCTATAGTTACCAGAATGTAGGTATATAGATAGCAAGGGACCAACGAAAAGATACCAAAAAAAAAAAAAAAGAATGTCCACACCTCTATCTCTGCAGCTCTGTCAGGCTTCCGTGCCTGCTCTGATCCTTTCCCTGCTTGGCCCCATACAAAAATGGCGGCTTCTGGAGCAGTTGAGCATCCCAAACCAGGAAGCAATGGATTTCTTGCTTCTGCCACAAACTCCCCAGCTGTAAGTCTTCCAACCTTCTAAATATTCCTTTATATGTGGTTCAGAGTACTGGGACCATTCCATGAGCCTTCTTGGTCCTGTATTCTGTGTTGTTCTCAGCAGAGCTCTTCAGTATACTTCGACCCGATCCACCATCTTTTTTCAGAAGCCTCAGTATATAGCACTTTAAGGAGCACTTATCGCATAGTGGGTTACAAGTTGGCTGCTAACCCTGAGGTCAGCAGTTTGAATCTACCAGCTGCTCTGAAGGCAAAAGATGAGACTTTCTGCTCCCATAACACCTATAGCTTCAGGATCACTGAGTCAGAACTGACTCCATGGCTCACAACTACCACCACCATTGTTGTTGTAAAGTGCCCTCTAGTGACTTGTTGTTGTTGTTGTGATGTGACTCATAGAGACCCTGTAGAGATTCTTAAGCTTTAAATATTCAAGGAAATAGAGAACCTCCTCTGTCTTCTGTGGAGCAACTGGTGGGCTTGAACGACAGACCCTGTGGTTCACAGTCCAGTGTTTATTATGTGGAGCCTCTATGCTCCCACCACCACTATACAACTGTTTATTAGAAACATATGTGATATATTATAATACTTCACTGAATTCTAGGAGTTGTTGTTAAGTGCTGTTGAGTTGGTTCTAACTCATAGCGACACTGTATAGGGTTTGAACCACAAACCTTTTGGCTAGTAGTCCAATGCTTATCTTACAGAGTGCATTTTTATTTATTTAACAAACACTTATAATCACCTACCACCCTAATCACCCATCTGTCAGTTTGTTGCACAATGAAGGCTTATGTGTTGCTACATTAGAAACTATACCACAATTATTTCAAATACCAGCTATCACCCAGGATTTCAATGCAGCTTACAGACTAAGACAGACTGGGACGAAAGTTCTGGTAGTCTACTTGTGAAAATTAGCTATTGGGAGATGAACTACGTTGGAAGGCACACAAAATATATACAATGATTGTAATCATAGGTTTAAGCATACTAACAATCACTGTGAGGATACCCAGTAAGGAATATAAGCATAGACTTACTTGTGTTTAGTTACTAAGCATTAATGAAAATGGTGACATTTTTTCTACCACATTAAAGATTCTATTTCTAGGTATGTTTCTCTCCCAAACCTGCAGTACCTTCTTACAGAATCTAAACCTCTTTTCAAAATTACATCCCCAAACTATGATGGAATACCTAATAAAAAAGGTAACCACAGGCTTACTTATGCTTACTTACTAATCTGTAGTGAATAGTTTCACTTTTTTTTTTTTTTTTAATCACTGTTCACCATAAATTAGTAAGTAAGTACAAGGCTTACTTTACTTATTGAGCAATCCTCCCATGCCGACAATCATGAAAAAGGAGTCAATTATGATTCATATTAACTTTATAGGACCAAATTGAACTGCTTTATAGGGTTTTCAAGTAAGGTGGCTCTGTAGTATAAGCATTAGACTGTTAACCACAAGCTCAGTGGTTTGAGCCCACTAGCTACTCTATGGAAGAAAAACAATGCTTTCTGCTCCCACAAAGATTTAAGCCTCAGAAACCGTGTACAGGTCACTATGAGGGAAAACCAACTCAATGACACTTAACATCAACAACGCTGTAAATTTTTGCGAAAGTAGAATTTCATCTTTCATCTTTCTCCTACAGAGTGACTGGTAGGTTTAAACTGCCAACTTTTCAGTTACCAGCTCAATGCTTAACCCCCTTCACCACCAGGGCTCCATAAATACTACAGGACTGGGTAATGTTTCATTCTAATGCACATGGAGTCTCTGTGAGTTGGCGCTAATTCGACTCAACAACATTGCAGAGGATGAAAACTGCAATAGGCAATCCTATCTGAACACTTAGACTCAGAAATACTCTAACTAGAAATACGTTCTTTATTTTATATTGGTAAAGTTAACTTTCTAATTGCATGTGACTGAAATTTGAGGACTGAGAAGAAATGTGTCCATTGTTCTAACATTTAGAAGCTACTGACAATCAAGCAAGACACTCAAGCTCTATTTCTCAGCAGCTTTGTGAGTCTCTTCAAGTTCCACTTAGTTATATTATCTCCCCAAGGGTTGCCTTAGCTATCTAGTTTTGCTATAACAGAAATACCTTAAGTGGCTAACTTTAACAAACAGAAATTTATTTTCTCACAATTTATGAGGCTAGAAGTCAGAATTCAGGGTGTTAGCTTTAAGGGAACTTTTTCTCTCTCTATTGGTTCTGGTGACTGGTCCTCGTCTGCTTTCAACATCTGTGGGCCTTGCATCCTTTGGAGATCTCCATGTGTCTTGGTATCAATCTCCTCCCCCCCACCCTATCCCCCACCCCACCCGCCAGGGCCTAGGAGTTTCTCAGTGCAGGGACTCTGGGTTCAAAGGATACACTTCACTCCATTTTCTAGGTGGTGGTAGTGAGGTCTCTTTCTTCTCTTATTTCTTTCTGTTTTTATTACTTGAAGATAAAAGGTATGACACAGCAAAAGTATGACTTGAGTCAGTGTGTGACTTAAGCAAGGATGTGAAGAGTGGGACCTGAATAAGGGTGGGACTTGTGTAAGGTTATGACTTGAGTCACACCTTCTTGTAGGGCTGTGACTCAAAATACATCCCTCATTAATTCTGTCTCAATAATTTAGAGAGTTTCAACCAAGTCTTTGAACCAGTGATTCCTGCTGAAAATTTGTATTTCCAGTCAAAACATGCTGATTCAGAACCTATATTTTACAAAAATCACCTAGAGATCTCTTGTTAAAATGTAGACCCTGATTCAATATGTTGTTGTTAAGTGCCATCGAGTCGGTTCCAACCCATAGCGACCCTGCATAGGGTTTCCAAGGAGTGACTGGTAAGCTTGAACCACTGGCCTTGCAGTTAAAACTGATTCAGTATATCTAGGGTCAAAAGGCAAATTCACAGCAGGAGATCAAGCCAGAATGAACTAATTTGAAATACTGTTAACAGCACATCACAAAATGGAGGTCAATTACATTAGAAAAAAGATGGAGGATACTCATAGAATACTGAGAATCATGGCCTAGACAAGTTGACATATATTTTAGGGGGACACAATCCAATCTATTATAAGGGTACTAAAGCATCTCCCCTCACCTTTGGCAAGAATACTCATAACAATAAAAGGGAAGAAATGCTGGATGCACAGATATGCTTTATCTCTAGCACCATCTCCCTAGCTATACATAGGTATAATAGATATAAAGTAAAAATTCTCCTTAGGTGGAAATGATTGCCCTAGAAAGAGACTCAGGACTCTGTTAAGTTAGCTTAGCGAGGTAAAGGTGAAAAGGCCATTCTCTGGTGCTAGAATAGCTTGAAAAGGGGCAATAAATGATGTCCATTGCCTATAGGCAGCTTTCTACTTTTATAACACCCTTTTCACCTTTCATCATGCAATTTTATTACTCCTTTCCCTACCTATATTCAGTACATATTATTGTCACATAGACATATATGTCTGATTAGTATTTAATCCTGGGATAGAGGAATTCAGGCATTCTTCTTCCAAAATGTGAACTGGAGAATGCTTGGATACAATCTAACATTACTCTGTGGATGGGAACTTAAATTTAGGAAAGCAAGGCTGATGATGAGTGTGCTGTTCTACTCATCCTTGTCCAGTTTATTCTATAAGCAATAAATGCCTGTTGATCACACATTAGAACAAATGGTCTTCACTAAGAATATGTGAATACAATGACATTTCAAGAAAAACACTTTCTGTGTTTCTGAGCAAAGATCTATTCAGTGTTTAGCAAAGCACAAAACAAAATAAAAATTAAAAACAAGTAAGCAAAATACATCCGCAGCTACAAGAAAGAAAGGAAAACCTTTTTTGTTTACATGAGCATAATTCAAGATACAATTTTATAAAATATTTCAATGACCATTGATTTCTTGATCCCCTTTTTAAAACAATATTAGATTTGATGTTAATATTTCTCCCAGTCTTCCCTCAAAAATCTAAAGTCTTTTATGAGAATTACTGTCATTGGGGAAAAGGAAATAATCAAACTCTTCAAGGATTACTGGACACTGACTCTGAACTAACACTAATTCCTGGACACCCCAAATGTCACCAATCTGAGTAGGAGATGTATGGCGATTAGGTTATTAATAGAGTATTCATCTCACAATGTGTCTAGTGAATCCCTGATCCCATCCTGATTTCCCAAGTTACAAAACGCATAATTAGAATACACATACTCAGCAACTGACATGTAGGGTAAGGACCCCTGGCATGTAGGGTAAGGAATATTACAGTAGGAAAAACCAAGTGGAAGCCATTAAAACTACCCCTAAATAAGAAAATAGTAAACCCAATGCAATATAGATTCCTTGAGGGACTGCAGAGATTAGTGACACCATTAGTAACCTATTTAACTTGTCTATTTGGCATGTGCAAAAAACCATGGATCTTGGAGAATGACAGTGATTTATTATAAACTTAATCAAGTTGTGACTCCAATGCTGCTGCTGTTGTATTACAAATTAGTTCATCTCTTGGTATCTGGCATGAAGTCATTGATCTGATCAATGTCTTTTACTCCTTTTATACTTCAGTGGAACACAGAAGCAGTTTGCCTTCAGTAGACAATTCCAGCAATACACCTCCATTGTTCACCCTCAGAGAATATAAGCTCTATAGAATTGTGTCATAATTTAGTCTCCAGAGACTTTGATCACCTTTCCTTTCCATAAGATGCAACACTGGTATATTACATTAATGGCATTTTACTAATTGGAACAAGTAATGAACAAGGGTCAATGACATTTACTGAGGTAGATCAAAGAGCACAGCTTTCAGTATGGATTACATATCAATGTAATGAAAACAAAAATCTATTTTTTTTTTTTTTTTTTTAAAGGTTTTTATT
>NW_006408747.1:1049563-1052321 GCF_000296735.1 Chrysochloris asiatica | reverse complement strand
AAGAATTGATGCTTTTGAGTTATGGTGCTGGAGGAGAATACTGAAAGAATCAATAGATCCATTTTGGAAGAAGTGCAGCCAGAGCGCTCCTTGGAGGTCAAGATGGCCAAACTTTGTCTCTCATACTTCGGACATATTGTCAGAAGGGACCAGTCACTGGAGAAGGATATCATGTTTGGTAGGATGGAGAGTCAGAGAAAAAGAGGAAGACCACCAACGAGATGAATTGGCCAAGTGGCAGCATCAATGGACTCAAGTGTGGCAACAGTGGTGAGGCTGGCCCAGGATCAGGCAGTGTTTCATTCTGCTGTGCATAAGGTCGCTATGGGTCGGTACCGACTCAATGGCACTTAACAGCAACAACAACAACAATGGATAATTACACTGAATGTAAATGGATTAAATGCACCAGTTAAGAGACGGAGGGTGGAAGAATGGATAAGAAAACATGATCCTTCAATATGCTGTCTGCAACATCTTATACACAGAGACAAAAATAGATTAAAACTCAACGGATAGAAAAAAAACATACCAAGCTAATTCTAATCAAAGTAGAGTTGACCGTGACATGTGAATGGAGTAATGCTTTCAGTACTTTCATTTGCTGATGGGGCACAACTCAAAATTAGGAGAAACAACTGTAAATATCCATTGATAGTAAGAACATGGAATGTATGAAGTGTGATTCTAGAAAAATTTGAAATTGTAAAAATGTATCATAAGCACTGCTGTTGCTGTTATTGAGGGTTGTTGAGTCAGTTCTGACTCATATTGACCTTGTATAGGATTTCCAGGTAGTGGTTGGTGAAGTGAGCTACCAGCCTTGTGGTTCAAACCAACTTTATGGTCCAGTGCTTATCCTATACTCCATCCTAGGTATTAGTGAGCTGAAATGGACTGGTAAATTGGCCATTTTGAATCTGATAGCCACATGGCTTATGTCAGGAATGATAAATTGAAGAGGAATGGCACTGCATTAATCATCATAAAGGTTATTTCAAGATCTATCTTGAAGTATAATGCTGTCTGTAATAGGATGATATATATAAGCCTACAAGGAAGACCAGTTAATACAATTATTATTCAAATTTACATATCAACCAATAAAGCCAGTAATGATGAAACAGAAGAATTCTACCAAATTCTTCAGTCTGAAATTGATTAAACATGCAATCAAGATATGTTGATAATTACTGGTGATTAGAATGAAAAGGTTGGAAACAAAGAAGAAGGATCAGTTGTTGGAAAATATGACTTTGGAGATACACATGATTCTGGAGATCACATGATAGAATTTTGCAAGACCAATGATGTCTTCATTGCAAATATCTTTCATAAACAACATAAAAGGTGATTATACACATGGACTTCACCCGATGAATTACACAGAAATCAAAATTGACTACATCTGTGAAAAGAGACGGTGGAAAAGCTCCATATCATCAGCCAAAACAAGGCCAAGGGAAGACTTGAAGAGACCACGAATTGCTCATATGCAAATTCAGGCTGAAGATGAAGAAAATTAAAATAAGTCATCCGGAGCAAAATATGACCTTAAACATATCCCATTTGAATTTAGAGATCATCTCAGAACCAATCTGATGCATTAGACACAAATGATGGAAAAAGAAAATAGTTGTGGGATGACATCATGAACATCATATGGGAAGAAGGTAAAAGGTCATTTAGAAGACAAGAAAAAAAAGACCAAAATGGATATCAGAAGAAATTCTGAAACTTGCTTTCCACTGTAGAGTTGCTAACCCAAATGAAAGAATTGAGGAGGTAAAAGAGCTGAACAGAAAAAGTTAAAAAGACAAAATCAAATGTTTTGACCTGGACTTCTTTTGGTTGGGAGTTTTTCATGACCTGATCAATTTCTTCTTTTAGTATGGGTTTATTCAAGTTTTCTACTTCACTCTGTGTAAGTTTAGGTAGGTCGTGTTTTTCTAAAAATGTATCCATTTCTTGTAAGTTTTCAAATTTGTTGGAGCAAAACTCTTCATAGTATTCTGTTATTATACTTTTGATTTCATTTGGTTTTGTTGTGACATCACCCATGTGATTTCTAATGTGTGTTATATGTGTCTTTTCCCCCTTTTCTTTTGTTAGGTTTGCCATTGGTTTGTCAATTTTATTAATCCTTTCAAAGAACCAACTTCTTGTCCTATTTATTGATTCTTTCTATAGTTTTCTGTTTTCTATCTCATTTAGTTCTGCTCTATTCTTTATTATTTCTTTTCTTTTGGTGACTGTAGGTTCCCTGTTGGTCTGTTTCTAATTGTTGTAGATACTGTGTTAATGTGTTAATTTTGGTTCTTTCTTCTTTTTGGATGTGCGCATTTATCACAATAAATTGTCCTCTCAGCAACGTTTTCCCGTGACCCAAAGATTTTGGTACATTGTGTTTTCATTATTGTTTGTTTCTAGGAACTTTGTCAGTTCTAGTTTAATTTATTCTATTACCCAATCACTTTTCAGCAGGGTGTTATTCAGTTTCCATGTATTCAACTTTATTTCGTTGGTCTTCTTACCATTGATTTCTAGTTTTATGGCATTGTAGTCTGAAAATATGCTTTGTAGTATTTTAATGTTTGTAAATGTATGGAGGCTTGCTTTGTTACCTAACACACGGTCAATTCTGGAGAATGTTCCATGCGCACTGGAAAAGAATGTGCAGTGTGCTGTTGTTGGGTTGAATGCTCTGTATACATCTCTGAGGTCAAGTTGGTTGATTGTGCTGTTTAGTTCCTTTGTA
>NW_006408747.1:1047497-1049019 GCF_000296735.1 Chrysochloris asiatica | reverse complement strand
GCATCTTAGTCCTCAAACTGACATCTTTGCTCTTCAACACTTGAAAAAGGTCTTGTGCAGCAGATTTGCCTAATGCAATATGTCGTTTGATTTCTTGGCTGCTGCTTCCATGAGTGTTAATAGTTGATCCAAGAAGAATGAAGTCCTTGACAACTTCAATCTTTTCTCCATTGATAAGAATGTTGTTTATTGGGCCAGTGGTGAGGATTATTGTTTTCTTGACACTGAGATGTAATCCATATTGAAGTCTGTGCTCTTTGATCTTCATCAGTAAATGTTTTACATTCTCTTCACTTTTAGCAAGCGAGGTTGTATCATCTGCATATCTCAGGTTGTTAATGAGTCTTCCTCCAATTTTGATGCCATATTTTTCTTCATATAACTCAGCTTCTCAGATTATTTGCTTAGCATACAGGTTGAATAAGTATAGTGAAAGAATACAACCTTGTTGCACACCTTTCTTAATTTTAAAACATTAAGTGTTCCCATGTTCTGTCTGAACAACTACCTCTTGGTCTATGTACAGATTTCTCATGAGCACAATTAAGTGTTCCAGAATACTCATACTTTGCAATGTTGTCCATAGCTTGTTATGATCCACACAATCGAAAACCTTTGCATAGTCAATAAAGCACAGGTAAACATCTTTCTGGTATTCTTTGCTTTCAGTCAAGATCCATCAGACATCAGCAATGATATCCCTCATTCCATGCCCTCTTCTGAATCGGCTTGAACCTCTGGAAGTTCTCTGTCAGTGTATACTTGCAGTCATTTCTGTATTACTTTTAGTAAAATTTTACTCACATGGGATATCAAAGAGACTGTGAGATGATTTCCACATTCCATTGGGTCACCTCTCTTTGGAATGCGCTCAAATACAGATCTCTTCCAATCAGTCGGCCAGATAGTTGTCTTCCAAATTTCCTGGCAGAAATGAGTGAGTGCCTCCTGTGCCGCCTCACTTTCTTGAAAGATTTCAGTTTTTTTCCCTCAGTTCCTGGTGCCTTGTTCTTTGCCAATTCCTTCAGTGCACCTTGGACTTCCTCCTTCATTATCATTGGCTCTTGATCAAATGATACCTCTTGAAATGGTTGAACATTAACCATTTCCCTTTGGTACAGTGACTCTGTGTATTCCTTCCATCTTCTTTGGATGCTTTCTGCATGATTCAATAATTTGCCCTGAGAATCTTTCAATAATGAAAGTCAAGGTTTGAATTTTTTCTTCAGTTCCCCCAGCTTGAGAAATGCTAAATGTGTTCTTCCTTTTTGGATTTTTGACTCCATATCTTTGTACATTTTGTTGTAATATTTGGCTTTATCTTTTTGAGCTGATCTTTGGAATTTTCTGTTCAGCTCTTTTACCTCCTCATTTCTTCCATTTGTTTTAGCATCTCTATGCTGGAGAGTAAGTTTCAGTGTCTCTTTTGACATCCATTTTGATGTTTTCCTTCTTTCTTGTCTTCTTAATGACTTTTTGCTTTCTTCATGTATGATGTTCTTGATATGCCACAACTCTTCTG
>NW_006408747.1:1031591-1047307 GCF_000296735.1 Chrysochloris asiatica | reverse complement strand
ATCATGCATTCTCCAGCATCATTTCTATCACCAAGGCCACATTTTCCAACCACTGATCCTTCCTCTTTGCTCCCAATCTTTGCCTTCTAATCACCAGTAATGAGCAATACATCTTGAATGCATGTTTGATCAATTTCAGATTGAAGAAGTTGGTAGAATTCTTCTATTTCTTCTTTACTGGCTTTAGTCGTTGGTGCGGAAATTTGAATAATAGTAATATTAACTGAGTTTCCCTGTTGTTGTTGTTAAGTGCAGTCGAGTCGGTTCCGACCCATAGCGACCCTGAACAGGGTTTCCGAGGCTGTAAATCTTTATGGGAGCAGAAAGTCTCATCTTTCTCCCACGGAACAACCTATAGTTTCGAACTGCTGACCTTGTGGTTTGTAGCCCTATTCGTAACCACTACGCTACCAGAGCTCCTTTAGGCACATGGATATCATCGTATTACAGACAGCGTTGTACCTCATGGCTGGTCTGGATATGTTCTTTTTGACAATGAATGCAACACCATTCCTCTTCAATTTGTCATTACTGGCATAGTAAACCATGTGGTTGTCAGATTCAAAATGGCCAATACCAGTCTATTTTAGCTCACTGTTGTTGTTAAGTGCCGTCGAGTCATTTCCGACCCATAGCGACCCTGTACAGGGTTTCCGAGGCTGTAAATCTTTACGGGGGGGGAACGCCTCATCTTTCTCCCGTGGAACAGCTGGTAGTTTCGAACTGCTGGCCTTAAAGTTCGCAGTCCGATTCATAACCACTACGCTACCAGAGCTCCTTTTTAGCTCACTAATTCCCAATATATTGATGGTTATGTGTTCACTTTTTACAATTTCCAGTTTTCATAAATTCATACTTTGTATATTCCATGTTCCAATTTTCAATGGATGTTTACAGCTGTTTCTCTTCATTTTCAGTTGTGCCCCATCAGCAAGTTAAGGCCCCGCAGGCTTTTCTCCCAAGTGCTTTTCTCCATTCGCCTTATCACTGTCAACTTTACTTTGAGGAGGGAACTCTTACCCAGTCACGTTTTGAGTGCCTTCCTACCTGAATGGCTCATTTTCTGGCCCTACATCTGACAGTGTTTCTCTGCGATTCATAAGGTTTTCAGTGACTATTCGGAAGTAGTTCATCACTCTTTCTTCCTAGTCTGTCTTTGTCTGGAACTCATCTGAAACCTGTCCACCATTGGTGACCCTACTGGTATTTAAAATACCAGTGGCATAGCTTTCAGAATCACATTAACTCACAAGCCACCTCAGTATGACAAACTGACAAATGAGTGGTTGTCAATTCTAGTAAGATTTCTTTATATATCTTGGTGCTCATTCATTGGAAGCATAGATATTTACTATGGTTATGTTATCTTGCTCAATAGACCCTTTAATCATGAGATACTGTCCCTCTTTATCTTTTATGCTGGTTTTTTGCCTTTAAGTTTATTTTATCAGATATTAGTAGTATCACTTATATGTGTTTTTTATTGCAATTAACTTGGTATATATATTTTCATCCTTTAACTTTTAGTCTGTTTTTGTCTTTGTGTGTGAGATGTGTCTCTTGCAGGCAGCATATTGAATGGTCTTATTTTCTTATCCAGTCTGCCACTCTCTGTCTCTTCACTGGTGCATTTAATCCATTGATAATCAGTGTAATTATCGATAGGTATGAATTAATTGCTGTCATTATAATTTTTGTGGTGCTGTTCATTCTTTTGTTCTGCATTCCTTCGTGTGCTGAATTCATGTGGTTTTTTTGTGCTATTTATGTCAGTTTCTTCTTATTTTTAATGTTTCTTTTTTCTGCTTGGATCATTTTCATGGTAAGTTGTGAAGTATTACCTTTCTCTGAGATTACCCTATAGTCTATTTACTTTCGCCTCCATTTAAGACAGTATATTGTATCCTGCAATCTACCTGACCTTGTCTTCACTTGGGTCTCTGTTCCTATATTTTTCCTTTCTTTGATATTTTTTTTTATTATTTTGAATGGACTTCCTGCTCTTTTGAATTTGTTGTTGTAAGTTTTTTCTGTTCTGGACTCTGCTATCTGTCATCTGATTTCTGGATGGTGTTGCCACGTCTCTCAATCTCTAGTTGTTGCCCATTCTTATTGGTTTTCATTCCAAAGTATTCCCTTTAGGATGTTTTGAAGTGCTCGATTGGCTTTGACAAAATCTCTTAGCTTCTGTTTATCAGGGAATGTTTTGATTGAACCATATTTGATTGACAGTTTTGCTGGATTGATGATTCTTAGGTTGCCGTTTTTTTCTTTTAGGGTTTTATATATGTCTTCCCATTGCCTTCTTGCCTGCATGGTTTCTGCTGAGAAGTTAGAGCTTAATGTGATTTGCTTGCCATTGTAACACTTCTCTTTTCCCTGGCTGCTTTTAGGATTCTCTCCTTATCTTTGATTTTGCAGAGCTTGATTATGATATGTCTTGGAGATTTTCTTTTGGTGTCTACCCTTTCTGGGGTTCATTCAGCTTCTTGAATGTTTATCTTCTCATCCTTCAAGATGTTATGGAAATTTATTTCCAGTAGCTTCTCAACTATCCCCTCTGTGGATGCCTGTGATTTTTCCTGTTCTGGAATGGCAATCATTCTCAAGGTATTTCTTGTCATGTTATCCAGCATGAATCTTAGAATCTCTTCAGATTTTTTTATTCTTTTTTTTTTTGTTCCTCTTCTATCTTAGCAGTATTGAGATTGTTAGATTTGTCTTCCAGGTCACTAGTTCTGGCTTCCATCTCTTCAGTTCTACTCCTTTGCCCTTTCAGGGTATTGTCCATTTCTTATATTTTACTATGAATCATCTGGACCAGTTTTTGCAGGTTTTGAATTATTTCCCATGCCATATCTATCTTGTTTGATTGCTCCTGTAGTACTGTCATCCACCCGTTTGTGGAGCATTTGAATTTGTTTCCATATCGTTCTTCTGAATTCCTTCTCAGGCAGATCCAAAGCCTGCTATTATTCTTATGGGAAGGCTATGTCTACCTCCAGCTCATTTGTCTAAGTTACTCTTTTATGGTTTTGGACATGTGCTGAGATCTTTTGTTGTGTGTGTGTGTTTTTTAATTTGACATTTTCAGTAGTTAGGTGTGTTTCCAATGGTTAAATGAATGTATATTGCTGTGTTGTTAAGCTTACTGAGTGTCTCCTGGTGGATGTGATCTGGAGATAGGCTTCCCTTTTTACATGTAATACCTAGCAGCTGGTATTTGCTCCTGTCCAGATGGTGGGATATTATGGGTTATGCTTATAACTTGGATGTATCAGCATGATTGCTGTCTCTTCTTGGGTAAGGTAGTGGGAGAAAGCTCCTAACCCCAGAAAAATAGTGAGAACAAACGGACCCAAAACAGAAACAATATAAAAGCAGAGACAAAAACCACCACTCAAAAACAAAAATAAAACTGTAGTTGACTGTCCAGTAGCCTTTGTTGTGAAGCTCAGTGTGCATGCACTGTAGAAACCTCCAGCAGTGGTTTGGGGTGTCACTTGCTCAGCCCCTTCCTCTAGTTACCACTGTGGAGGTGCATAAATAGACATTGGGAAACAGATTGTCCACTATTTTTATCTCTGAAGTTCAGTTAGGTATGTGCATGTGCACAGCATAATTCTCAAAATAGCTGCGTCCTTGTATATAGTAGCTGGTCTTGACTCTTGCCTTTTATGTTGGAGTTTTATAAGGTGCTCATATGGTTTGTCTGTATGGCCAGACCTGCTTTTTCTTGCAAGGTAAGGCAGGAATAAAGTGTCCTGCCCAGCTCAACTTTAGGTCTGGGTCTCATAAGAAGCAGTCAAAGAATCAGCCTGTGGGATTCCTCTCAGGAACCCCCTCACTGTGCCATGGGAAAACTGTGGGTGCAATGCTGGACCCTTTTGGGGTTGTGCTTCCACCCACCTGAAGGTGTCTGGCCTGGGCAGAGAGGGTGTGACAGGGGAGAACAGGTAAGAAAAGTGTAAAATCTGTCACACCTCTTTTCTCAGATGCCACTCTGTGGTTTTTAGTGCTTTTCACTGTATCAGCCTGGTTTCGCCTCACCCTCTGATCTCAGCCCAGGTTGTAGGGCCCCACACGGAACATCCCATGTCCCAATTGATTCAGAAGTTGCCATATTTTCCTTCCACAGTTAGATTTCTCCACCATTGGGTGCAGGTAACTGATGTCCTGTACCTTATTCGAAATCCAAAACTCTGGAGCTGCTCCCGGAAAGTAGCTTCTCTGGTTTTTCTGCACCTCCACCAAGGAGACTCTCCTACCTGTCTCTGCTTCTCCCATCCCTAAACCGGAATAAAAACCAAATGTTTTGAAATGTGCAAAGACCTGGAGTTAGAAACTGAAAGAGAAAAACATACCCAGCATTTCTCAAGCTGAAAGAATTGAAGAAAAATTTCATGACTTGCAACATTAAAGGATTCTATGGGCAAAATATTCAATGATAACAGGAATCATCAAAAGAAGATGGAATGAATACACAGAGTCACTGTGTTAAAAAGAAATGGTCAATGTTCAACCATTTCAAGAGGCAGCCTATGCTCAAGACCTAATGATACTGAAGGAAGAAGTCCAAGAGGCACTGAAAACATTGGCAAAGAACAAGGTTCTGGGAATTGATGGAATATAAATTGAAATCTTTCAATAAAGTGAGGCAGCACTAGAGGCACTCACTCATCTATGCCAAGAATTTGGAAGACAGCTACTTGTCCACTGATTGGAAGAGATCCATATTTGTGTCCAGTCCAAAGAGAGGTGACCCAACAGAATGTGGAAATCATCAGACAATATCATTAATATTGCATGTAAGTAATATTTTGTGAAAGAAAAATTTAAAATGACTGCGACAGTACATTCACAAGGAACTGCCAGAGGCTCAAGCCCAATTCAGAAGAGGGCATGGAACAAGAGATATCTTTGACGATATCAGATGGATTTTGGCAGAAAGCAGAGAATACCAGAAAGGTGTTTACCTGTGCTTTATTGACTCCACAAAGGCTTTCAATTGTGCAGATCATGGCAACTATGGACAACACTGCAGAAAATGAGTCATCAGGAACATTAATTGAGCTCATGAGAAACCTATTCATAGACCAAAAGGCAGTCATTTGAACAGAACAAGGGGATACTCAATGGCTTAAAATTAGGAAAGGTATGCTTCAGGTTGTATGCTTTTATCACACTTATTCAATTTGGTAGCGTAGTGATTACGAATCGGGCTGTGAACCTTAAGGTCAGTGGTTCAAAACTACCAGCCGCTCCGCGGGAGAAAGATGAGGCTTTCTACTCCTGTAAAGATTTACACCCTCGGAAACCCTGTACAGGGTTACTATGGGTCGGAACTGACTCGACAGCACTTAACAACAACAACAACATTCAATTTATATGCTGAGCAAATAACTAAGAAGCTTCATTATATGAAGGAGAACATGCCATCTGGATTAGAGTGAGACTCATTAACAACCTGTGATATGCTGATGATAAAATCTTGCTTATTGAAAGTGAAGGGGACTTAAAATACTTGTGGATGAAGAACAAAGATCATAGCCTTTGGTGTGCATTGCACCTACATGTAAAGAAAACAAAAATCCTTACCTTTGGACCAATAAATAATATCAAGATAAATGTAGAAAAGATTGAAGTTGATAAACACATCATATTGCTCAGATTAATCATCAACACTCATGGAAACAGCAGTCAAGAAATCAAAACAATGTATTGTATTAGGTAAATCTGATGCACAAGACCTCTTTAAGGTGTTCAAGAGCAAAGATGTCAGTTTGAGTTCTAAGATCTGTCAGACTGAAGCCATTGTATTTTAATAGCCTCATATGCATATGAAAGTTGGACAATGAATAAGGATGACTGTAGAAGATTTTTTGAGTTTTGGTGTTGGAGGGGAGTAATGAAATTACCATGGACTACCAGAAAACAAACAAATCTGTGTTGGAAGAAGTACAGCCAGAGTGCTCAATAGAAGTCAGAATGGCCACACTTTGTCTCTCATACTTTAGACAGATTATTAGGAGGGACCAGCCCCTGGAGAAAAAAAAATTATGCATCATAATCCCTGGTAATGCAGCAAAAATGAGAAAGACCCCAATCACATGAATTGGCACAATGGCAATAGCAGTGGGCTCAAACATAGCAAGAATTGAGAGTTTCTCAAAGGACCATGCAGTATTTCGTTCTGTTGTGCATAAGGTTGCTATGAGTGGGTATTGACTCAAAGGCACTTAACAACAATAATAACATTCTAGTCTATTTATCTCTTTATCAGAGACTTGAAAAGCTGCTTCTTTTGAGTGGGGTTAGAGCTTGCTGTGCAAGCCTCTTTGCCTCTTGGATCATTTGATTTGGCAGATTCAGTGGTTCTTAAAATTTCTTTTTAAAAGTCAGTGGCAGATAGAGATACTGTTTGGAGTCTTGACAAACACATATTCATGAGTCATAGTGCAGACTCTTAGGATTTTGGAGTCATCCTCTGCAAATAACTGCTCTAATTTTGAGAAATAGTTTTGGTTTGTTACTGGGCCTTGGAAACTGAATGCTTTACCATGGACCACCTTGGAGACTGGCCTCTCATCATAAACTTTGCATTGTCAGACCCACAGAGTAAAAATGCCAGACATGTACAACACCATTCCATCATTAAGTGGAAGTGGAATATACAAGATGGATTTGTTGGATCAGGACTCATGTAAATTAAATGAGGAAGTGACACAAATGCCCATGGTCAAGACTCTCATAACTACCTTTCTTCTGCCAGTCTAGCTATAGCCTCATAAAGAGTTCCTTATGATCAGTTGACGAAGGAAGGAAAAACTTATTCTTGGTCTATGGATAGTTCTGCTTGATATATATGAGATGCTTCTGCTCCACTCAAAAGCGGACAGCAGTAAAACTGCAGCTTCATTATGGGATCTCCTTAAAGGCTAATTGTTGCTGTTGTTGAGTGCTGTCCTCCCACGGGGTGGGGGTGGGGGGGTTGGGGGGGGACTCCAATCAGTTCTTGGTTGTTAATTTTGCTTGAAAGAAGGAATGGCTGGATGTGTGATTGTATACTGATTTGTGGGCTGTGATTATAGGTTTTTCTGGATAGTGGAAACTTGGAAAAAACATGATTGAAGAATTGATTACAAGGAGCTATGGACTAGTCATGTGAAAAGACCTCTGTGAATGGGTCAAAGAAGTGATTATCTTTGTGCCTCATGTGAATGCTCACAAAAAGGTGACTTCAGCAGAGATGGATTTTGACAATCAAGTGGATAAGAAAATCTGTAGATGCCAGTCAGTCTCTTACCCCCAACCACTCCTGCCATTGCCTAATGGGCTTATGAACAAAGTGGCCGCAGTGGCAGGGCTCAGCAACATGTTCTTATACTCACCAAGGATAACTTGGTCACAATCACTGTTAATTGCCCAACCTGATAGCAGCAAGACCAACAAAGAGTTCCCAGTATGGCACTATTCCTAGGGATAATCACCCTGTACCCTGGTGGCAGATTGATTACATCAGACCATTCCCATCATTGAAAGGGCAGCATTATGTTCTTACTGAGATACACATTTTAATACAGATTACCTTTCCTGCATGCAATACTTCTGCCAAAACTACCATCCTTGGACTCACAGAGTGCCTTGTTCACTATTATGGTATCCCACACAGCATTACCTTGAGTCAAGGAACTACTTCATAGTGAATACAGTGTAGCAACGTCATGTGGTTCGCGGAATTCACTGGTCTTGCTGTGTTCCCCATCAACTTGAAGCAGCTGGCTTGATAGAAGGATAGAATGACCTTCTAAAGACACAATTATGGCACCAACTAGATGGCAACACCTTTCAGGAATGGAGCAATGCTTTCTGGTATATACCACTGGTATAATGATGCACTAAACCAGGGACAAATATATGGATGGGGTTTCTCTCATAACTAGGATTCATGTATCAAGGAATCAAGGTGGAAACATGTGTGACAGCACTTTTTATTACCCCTAATGATCTACTTTAAAATATTCTTGCTTTCCGTCTCTATGTTTTGTGGGTCTGGAGGTTTTAGTTTCAAAGGGAATAATGTTCCCACATAGGCAGCACTGATTCCATTGAACTGGAAGTTAAAACTTTCACCTGGCCACTTCGGGCTTCTCATGCTTCTGGATGAACAAGTAAGGGCATTCCTGTACTGACTGATGTGACTGATCCTGATTACCCAGGAGAAATCAGGTTGATAGTCCATAATGGAATAAGAAGGGTGTTTTTGGAATAGAGAATACCCTTTAGTACAGCTCTTAGGACTACTGTGCCTGGCGATGAAAGGAAATTGGAATTGGAAAACAAAAGCAACCCAATTCTAACATGACTACTATTAGCCCACATGCTTCAGGAATGAAGGTTGGGGTCACCAAACCAGGGAAAAACCATGACCAGCTGAGGTGCTTATTGAGAGCAGAGAGAATATGGAATGTGTGGTGGAAGAAGGTTGTTCTATATACCACTTATGGCCACATGATCAGTTGCAGAAACAGAGACTGTAATTGTTGCAAGAATTTCCTTGTTTTGTTATATATGTATATGTGTATGTGAATAATAAGGAGTTCTGGTAGCGTAGTGGTTACAAATCACTCTGCGAACCTTAAGGCCAGCAGTTCGAAACTACCAGCCGCTCTGCAAGAGAAAGATGAGGCGTTCTGCTCCCATAAAGATTTACAGCCTCGGAAACCTTGTACAGGGTCTCTATGGGTCGGAACTGACTCGACAGCACTTAACAACAACAAATGTGAATAATATCTTTGTTTTCTTTCCCTCCTTATTCCATTACTTATTATAAAATACAACATGTCAGTGATACTAGTATATATTTGGAGTCCTGGTGTGGTGTTGTGGGTTAAGGGACTGGACTGTGAAATCAGTTTGAACCACAAGGTTGGCAATTCAAGCTCACCATCTGCTCCTTGGAAACCCTATACAGAATTGCTATAAATTGGAACCAAACAGACTAGATGGCACTTAACAAACAACACAACAAGTGTATTTTTGTTTGTATGCATTTTAGTTATATCATGTTAGGTACTAGTATGATTTCATAATGATCATTATTTAGATATTAGGTATGACTTAAGGAGATGTGTACAGGTTCCAAATTGAGAAGGGGTGGACTGTAATGGTTGATGAAATATTATGTATCAAAAATACAAGATGTATATGAGGCTAATGTATTTTTGGTTGTATGCATGCTAGTTGTATCATGTTAGGTATTAGTATGATTTTATAATGATTTTTATTTAAAGATTACATATGATTTAAAGAGATGATTAGGGGTGCACTATATGATGTTCCACAAGGAGCTCTGGTAGCGTAGTGGTTACGAATCGGGCTGCGAACCGTAAGGTCAACAGTTCGAAACTACCAGCGGTTCCGCGGGAGAAAGATGAGGCGTTCTGCTCCCGTAAAGATTAACAGCCTCGGAAACCCTGTGCAGGGTCGCTATGAGTCGGAACCGACTCCACGGCACATAACAACAACAACAATATGATGTTCCACAGGAGAAAGATGAGGCTTTCTGCTCTTGTAAAGATTAATAACCTTGGAAATCCTGTACAGGGTCGCTATGAGTCAGAATTGACTCCATGGCACATAACGTCCACCATCATGATAGTTAATGTGATGCTATGTGTCAACTTGGGTAAGCCACAATTCTCATTGGTTTAGCAGATGTTATACAATTACTCTAATCTGTAATATAATGTGAACAACCAATCAGTTGGAAGGGGAGTTTCTTTGTGGCCTGCATTCAATATATGGATGTTCTGGCAAAACTTGTTCTCTCTCACTCTTAATTTCAGTTTATCACCTTTTGGCCTCCTGTTTTTAGGCCATGAGCCAAAAATCTAGTGCCTGAACTGCAGATTTTGGATTTGACAGCCCTTGCAAACACATCAGTCATGAGAAACTTTCAACTCATTTTTTGAGAACTAGTCAGCTTCCACAATTGCATGAGTGATTTCCTTGAAATAAATTTCTCTTTCTCTTTCTATTTATATATACACTTCATTGCCTTTGCTCCTTTAGGTAGCCTCACTTATGGCACCATATAATGAGTTCATTTTCCCCAAACTATCTACTAGACAATCTATCATCTCTATAGTTTAGTGGCAGTACAAATTTAACAATAATTATTGTATGTACATTAGTGCATCTCTGTCCATTCTATTCTATTTTGTTCATTGATTTGTTCTCACACCAGTACCACACGATTTTCATTACTATGGCTTTGTGGTGTGTTTTCATAACCCCTTAGTCTAGTTTTATTTTAAAGTTAAGTTAGCTATTTGTGTATCTTTTCTATATAAATTTTAGGTAAGTTTGATGACTAAAAAAAATTACAAATGGAATTTAAATTTGGATTGAAGTTGCTAAATTTATAGAAAAAGTTGGAAAGAATTGAAATGTTTATAATTATTTAATATCTCTGCTCTTAGTCCTAGTGTGGAGCTGTATTATAAACACTGGACTACTAACATCAAGGTCAGAGTTTCAAACCTATCAGTTGCTCCTTGGAAACTCTATACAGAATTGACAGGATAGCACTTAACAACAACAACCATACTATATACTTCTAATCACAGGGTTAGCAGTTTGAGCTCACCAGCTGCTCTGTGGGAGAAAGATAAGGTTTTCTGCTCCCACAAAGATTTACAGCCCCAGAAGCCCTATATAGGATTCTTATGAGTTAGAAACAACTCAGTGGCATTTAATAAAAACAACATCCTCTGATGCAATAAAGGAATAGTTCTATATCTGTTCTAACATAATTGTGGCAGTATAAGTTATTTATTTATCTATAAGCAAGATAGAATTTGACTGAGTAGTATGTTGTTGTTGTTAAGCACTGTAGAGTCATAGGAGCTCTCAAAATCTAGGTACTTGGGATTCTGCCAAGTATGTAAGCTGGACTCCATTTTTTTTTTTTTTTTTTTTTTTTTACTGCTTGTTCTGAGCTAATTCTCAAAAGTCATCTAGCCTGAATACTTCAGGAAATCTGTAGGTTCCCCTCCATTTCCCTCACTTCCTCTCACAGCATGCTCCCAGAAGAATACTTTCTCAGACTGGCCTTCAAATATCCATAGATTAACGAAATGTTAAGGGATTTAAAATGCATGGTTAGCCAAACAATGCTTATGACAACTCATAATTGTCAAATGACTGGTAAAGTATGGTTTTGTAGATGTCAACCTATCAGAATATTTCCTTGTAAATTCCCGAATTTTCTGTTCTTAAACCATGTGATCAATTCCTCTTAGGAGCACTATAGTGAATCCTCACTGGTTATTGTTTGATCCAGATCACTCTATTCCTTCAACAAAACTCTTGTTTTGTTGTTAACAGAAACTCGGGTTTGCTCTTTGACACTACTCATAAAAGTAGATAGAGCTGGTTTAAAAAGACTAAGTTTGTAACAAGGAATTTAGAGGCCATAAGAAGGCATTTATTAAGATGGTGTGGCACTGAAGGATAAACACTGGGCTGCTAACCACAAGGTCAGTGGTTCAAACTCACCAGCCGCTCATCAGAAACCCAATACATGGTTGCTCTGAGTCAGAACCAACCGGATAGCATTTAACAAAACAATAACAGTTACTCTAGATTCTATACAAAGAAAAGACAAAGATGTGCATATCATACTATTTAGTGCTTTATATTTAGCAGATGACATTAAGCAGATAAATATGTACAAGATTCATCACAATAAAAAGTAAACTAATAATTGAATAGGCAGGTGTCTATTCAAATAGGCATCTAGCATTCAAAAGTCCAGAATAAATGAATATTAATGGTGAGAAATGGGAGAGTGAAAGAAGAGGCAGACTACTTATATGCAAATTCAGGATGAAGCTGAAGAAAAATTTAAAAAGTCCATGAGTGCCAAAATATTACCTTGAACATATCCTATCTGAATTTAGAGATCATTTGAAGAACAGATTTGATGCATTAGACACTAAAGACTGAAAATCAGAAGAGTTGTGGGAGGGTATTACGAACATTATACAGGAAGAAAGCAAAAAACTCATTAAGAAAATAAGAAAGAAAGAAAATACCAAAATTGATGTTCTCCAGTGTAGAGATGATAAAGCAAATGGAAGAAATGAGGAGGTACAAGAGCTGAACAGAAAAATTTAAAAGTCAGCTCGAGAAGACAAAGTCACATATTATAACGAAATAGCAAAGACCTAGAGTTAGATAACCAAAAGGGAAGAACACTCTCAGCATTTCTTAAGCTGAGGGAACTGAAGAAAAATTTCAAACCTTGACTTGCGGTATTGAAAGATTCTATGTGCAAATTATTTAATGATGCAGAAGCATCAAAAGAAGATGGAAGGAATACTCAGAGTTATTGTATCAAAAAGAAATGGTCGATGTTCAACCATTTCAAGGCATAACATTTGATCAAGAGCCAATGATCCTGAAGGAAGAAGTCCAAGGTGCACTGAAAGCATTGGCAAACTTCAAGGCACCAGGAATTGATGGAATACAAATTGAAGTATTTCAACAAACTAATGCAGCACTGGAGTCACTCAACCACCTATGCCAAGAGATTTGGAGGACTGAGTGGAAGACATTTGTATTTATGCCCATTCCAAACAGATGTGACCCAATGGAATGAGGAAATCATCTGACAATATCACTGATATTCCATGCGAGTAAAGTTTTACTAAAGGTAATCCAAAAACAGCTACAACCGCACATTGACAGAAAACTTCCAGAGGTTCAAGCCGGATTCAGAAGAGGACAATGAGGGATATCATTGCTGATGTCAGAAGAATCTTGCCTGAAAGCAGAAAACATAGTGCACCAGAAAGATGTTTACCTGTGCTTTATTGACTACACAAACATATCAATTGTGTGGATCATACAAGCTATGGACAACATTGCGAAGTATGAGTATTTTGGAACACTTAACTGTGTTCATGAGGAACATGTACATAGACCAAGAGGCTGATGTTTGAGTACAAGGGAACACCAAATGGTTTAAAATTAGGAAAGATGTGTGGCAGGATTGTATTCTTTCACCATATTTATTCAATCTGTATGCTAAGCAAAAAATTTAGGAGCTGAATTACATGAAGAGAAACATGGCATCAGGATTGGAGGAAGACTCACTAACAAGCTGCTATATATAGGTGATACAACCTTGCTGGCTGAAAGTTAAGAGGACTTAAAATACTTACTGATGAAGATCAAAGACCACAGCCTTTGGTACTGCATCTCAATGTAAAGAAAACAAACATCCTCACCACTGCACCAATAAACAATATCCATATAAATGGAGAAAACATTGAAGTTGTCAGTAACTTCATTTTGCTTGGACAAAACATCAACACTCATGGAAGCAGCAGTCAAGAAATTAAATGACACATTGCATTAGGCAAATCTGCTGCACAAGGCCTCTTTAAAGAGTTGAAAAGCAAAGACGTCAGTTTGAGGACTAAGGTGTGCCTGACCCAAGCCAATAACCTCATATGCATGTAGAATTTGGACAGTGAAAAAGGAAGACCATAAAAGAATTGATGCATTGGACTTAATGGTATTGGAGGAGAATATTAAAATTACCATGGACTGCCAAAAGAATAAACAGATCTGTGTTAGGAGAAGTACAGAAAGAGTGCTCCTTGGAAACCAAGATGACCACATTTTGTCTGTCATACTTCGGACATATTATCAGGAGGGACCAGTCACTGGAGAAGGACATCATGTTTGGTAAAGTGGAGGGTCAGAGAAGAGAGGAAGACCCCCAGTGAGATGGATTGGCACAGTGGTGGCAGTAATGGACTCACACCTAGCAACAATTGTGAGGTTGGCCCAGGACCAGGTAGTGTTTCGTTCTATTGTGCATCGTGTCTGCTATGAGTCAGTACCAACTCAATGGCACCTAACTACTACTACTACTACTACTATATGCATTTGAATGTATACATAAAAAGAGTTTTGTATCACAATGCTACTAACCCTAACCCTGTGTTAAAAAGTAGAAAAGGGAAGGGGTTAAGGTATAATTTCCGAGTCTGTTACCTATTCTTAGAAGCCTTGCAGGAAAACCATAGATGCGCACTAGGAGTCAAGTACTGAAAAGATGAGTCTCAATCACCCTCAATATTCTGAAGCAATCTGAACTTAAGAGTCTTTAACCAGGAGGTGCAACTTCAGTTTATTCCCACATACCACCTGCCAACAGATTTGCTGGAAAAGCAACCTGGGAACTCCTTTCTCTTCCAAGTCAACTGAAATCTATGCCTAATGCTTAATTATAGAATACTGATTTTTTATTTTAAGAATTGATAATCATCACTCAGCTAGCCCAGACAATTTACTCCCAACTGTTAGAAGATTATAGGTAATTTACTTTAAATAAAAAAATTTACAGTTTCTCTCTAAAGGTCAGAGATTCATACTTACTAGGTGCTCCTGGAAAACCCAATACAAGCTTGATATGAATTGGAATCAACTCAATGGCACTTAACAGGAACAATAATATATTCATTAATAACAAATCCATGTCACAGACAAAGATTTCTCTAAATTAAACTTGTGTATTGTTTTTAAAAATCACATGCTTATTTCTAGCGTCAATGTTTGCTTTCTCATCACATTAGAATGAACTATTAACAGATTCTCGTTCTTTAAAATATATTTTTTTGAATGATGTCATGGTTCTATTACAACTCTACTTACAATTTTTATATCAAGATTTTACTCTGGAAAATTATTTGATAATTGTCTTATGTTCCTTAATGCTACTGTTGAAAATTATGTGAATTATGTTTAAGCCTTCATCATTATAACTTTATTGGAATCGTGGGGAACAAAGACTTAACTATATAAATTGTCTTACTCACTTAGTGCTGCTGTAATAAAAATACCATAAGCAGATACCTTGAAAGAACATAAATTCATTTTCTCACAGTTTTTTTTTAAGCTAAAAGTCCAAACCAGGGTCTTGGCTGTGATCCTTCCCTGTGAGTAGCTGAAGGCAACCTGCAGTAGTTCTAGACTTGTAGTCATAGACAATCCTTATATGGTGTCTGTTGTTTCTAGTGTCATGTGCTTATACGTATGTGTGTATTCTTGTCTTTTTATAACTTTTTATAACAAGTGTGGGATCCATTCTATGATGATATGGCCTAGCTGATAGCTTGATTAGATTATGGGAGGAATGGATTTGACGACAAATAATTATGTTATATTTTATTATATTACACTATGGAACGGGACCTACTTTACCTTAAGCCAAATAATTTAATTATATACAACTGTAGGATCATCATTGGACTGTAGTTTGAGCTCACTAACTGCTCTGTGGGAGAAAGATAAGGCTTTTTGCCTTTACAAAGATTTATATAAAGGGTTGCTGTATTGATACTTAACAACAACAATAATGACTCCATGAAGGAGCCTTGGTGGCATACGTAGATTAGGATCAACTGCTAATCAAAAGGTTGGTGCTTTAAACCCACTCAATCATTCCATAGAAGAAAAATCCGGAGAACTGCTTTGATAAAGATTACAATCAAGAAAACCTTATGGAACACAGTTGTACTCTGCAAAACAGGGGGTAACTGAGTCAGAATCAACACACTGGCAATGGGTAAAAGTCGTAATAACTACTCCATGACAGTAACTAAACTAGTGTTTGTTCCAAAGACTAGAAATCAAAC
>NW_006408747.1:1028165-1031271 GCF_000296735.1 Chrysochloris asiatica | reverse complement strand
ATTAATGAGAGCAATTACAAATTCTATGATAAGACATGCATCACAGCAGTTATTTACATGGACTCTGTTGCTAGACTGCTTAAGGTCAAATCCCAGGGCTACCACTTATTAGATTCTGCTGTGGTGCTGTAGGATAAGCTCTGGACTGCTAACCAAAAGGTCAGCACTTGAAACCCATCAGCCACTCCTTGGAAACACTCTCCAGGATCACTATGAGTGTGAACCAACTGGACAACACTTAATGACAATGACAACCACTACTTACTAGCTGTTTAACTCTGGGCAAGAGATTTAACCTTTCTGTGCTTCAGTTTTTTCACTTATAAAATTGAGTTTGTAATGAAATCTACCTGTTATGGATCAAATTATATTTCCCCAAAATATATGTCAATGTGACTAGGCTATGATCCCCAGTATTGTATGATAATTCTCCAATTTCTGATTCTAGACTCTTCCTATGCTTAATGAGGCAGGATAGATTATGTTTGTTATTCAAATGAGACAGAATTCGGGTGGGATGCAACATTCTTACTTAAGTCACCACTCTTACTCAGGTTATAGCCCTGGCCCCATGTTAGTGACATTTACCTGGGGTGTGGTCTTCATCATCTTGCATTTTACAAGAGATAATAAGATAGAGAAGTGGGCAGAGAGAGGAGGGACTCGATTACCACCAAGAAAGAAGAGCTGTGAGCAGAATATATCCTTTGGGTCTAGGGTTCCTGCATTGACAACCTTCTAGACCCAAGGGAAGATTGATGCCAAGGCACATGAAGTTCTTCAAGGGATCCAGGGTCCACAGATGTTGAAAGGAGAGAAGGACCTTCCCTCAGAGCCAACAGAACAAGAAAACCTACTCCTAGAGTGTGTGTCCTGACTGAGGACGTGTGTTTTCCTAAATTGTGAGAAAATAGATTTCTGGTATTTCTGTTACAACATTAGATAAACTGAAAATAGGGAATCCAGTACATAAATTTATAATGAAGTCAACTACAAAGCAAAAAAGAGTTAATAGTATAGATACAGAATTTCAAATAATAAAGAATTCGAGCAGACTTCAAAACAAAACAGAATGTTTTAAATAGGGAAAAAATTTAATAAATTACAGGGTAACCTATAATCTACCATGAAAATTATACACCTGCACATCAAAATAAAAAAGAGGGAAATCAGAATGATTTAGTAAACATTAACATAACAGAAATGAAAACCCACAAACAAAATGAACTTAGTGTAGAAAATTATGTGGCGCAAAGAAACCAGCAGCACCACAAGAAAAGACAAAAGAAAACAAAAACACACACCCAGCAAAACGACAGCAATCAATTCATACCTATTGATAATTACACTGAATATCAATGGATTAAATGCACCAGTCAAGTGACAGAAAAAGCAGAATAGATAAGAAAACAGGATCCTTTAATATTCTGTCTACAAGAGACACATAAAAAAGATGGAGACAGCCTAAATGTCCACCAATAGAGGAATGGTTAACAAACTTTGGTACACACACACAATGTAATACTACTGAATGTTGAAGAATAACAATGAATCTGTGAAACACTTCACAACATGGATGAACCTGGAGGCATTATACTAAGTGAAATTAGTCATAAAAGGACAAACATTGTTGAGACCAATGTTGCAAAAAGTTAAGAAATTTTTTTCATAATAAAAGAAACAATCTATGATGGTTACGGGGGTGGGGAAAAGGGAAAATATTCATGTTAACATATGTGACAGAGCAGGCATTATATAACAAGAGGAAGGTTAGCAGAAGAAAGATGACGGTAGCAGGAGACACCAGGAGGAATGCAATAGTTAAAGTAAATAAAGATAAATATTGCTTACTGATGGTATGTGGAGGGGATTGAAGCAATTTTAATGAAGCAAAGTATATGATTTGTTGAATGTAAAACTGATGATATGTTCTGTAAACCTTCACTCAATTCACAATAAAAACTTTTTTAATAAATAAAGAAGAAGGAAACAAAATCACTCTATAACTAGAATACTATCCCATCAGTTTGTTGAGAGGATTATGAGTGAATATATATAAGTACTTAAAACATAGGGTTGCTGTAAGTTAGAACAGATTTGATGGTATCTAACAACAACAACAAATTAGAACAATGCTAATGCAGCAAGATTAATGATTTCTCCCAAGGGAGATAAACTCTTTAAGCAAAATAGATATTTGGAGATACACTCTCTGGGCTCTTAATTATTTTGTACCTTTTGTCTATATAGTTTCCCCTTTTTAGAATAGTCCTATGTCCTCATTGTCATCAAAATATTTTATTAAATATCTGTATTGATGCACATCAATTTTCCACAGAACAAGTTGGCTATGACATTATTGAAGCACATGCTGAGTTTTGGTAGTTGAAGCAGTTATTATTATTTTTTCATTCTATTTATTTCTCAGAATTCTTTCTTTTGAACTTCAACTCAATATCACTTAAGGTGACAACAAAATTGAAAAGCAAGTTAGGAAGGAGAAAACAACCTGACTTTTAGAGTCCTAAGAGATTTTATAAGCAAAATGAAGAAAATTCCAGACATTATATCTAGCAAATTCTCCGGGAGCATAAGAAAGAACAACCACCTCAACAAAGAGTACAGTTACCACAGAAGCTTTTCCACATCGGGACACATTCTGACATAACTCCAAGAGCCTTTGCTACTTAATCCTTTCATGGTGTTACATATACCAGAGCAAGACAAGAATGTGCCATAGAGATTCAGAGAGAATGAGGTAGAGAAATTCATAGGGAGAAGAAATGAAGAGGTTTTTTGTTTTAAGAAGTAGATGTGACAAACAGGGAAAGTAATAGGGGCCAGAAAAAGAGATAATGGGGCAAGGACTAGGAGACAGAAAGAAAAATAAGAAAGATTTATATGCAGGGGGAAATGTGGGAATAAATTCACATGTTTTGTTTTTAGGTGTCATTGTGTCACTTTGGACTCACAACGATCCCATGCACAGCAGAACAAAACACTACCTGATCTTGTGCCATTCTCACAATCATTGATATGCCTGAGCTCATCGCTGTCACCACTGTGCCAATCCATCTCGTTGGGGGTCTTCCTCTTTTTCACTGAC
>NW_006408747.1:1010086-1025125 GCF_000296735.1 Chrysochloris asiatica | reverse complement strand
GTTCCATCATTTTGACAACTTCCAACTTTCCCAGATTCATACTTCATACATTTCATGTTCTGATTTTCAGTGGATGTTTACAGCTGCTTCTCTTCATTTTGTGTTGTGTCCCATCAACAAATGAAGGTCCGACATGTTTTTTCCCCCCCAGCCTTTACTCCATTCGCATCATCACGTTCAATTCCACTTTGAGGAGGCAGCTCTTTACCAGTTGCAATTTGAATGCCTTCCAACCTGAGGGGCTCATTTTCTGGCACTATATTTGACAGTGTTTCTCTGCCATTCAGAGTGACTAAATATTCGGGAGTAGTTCATCACTCCTTCTTCCTAGTCTGTCTTTATCTGGAAGCTCATCTGAAACCTGCCCACCATGGGTGACTCTTTGGATGTGGCTGTGTTCTGTGGAGTTGGTTCCGACTCATAGTGATCCTGTACAGGGTTTCCGAGGCTGTAAATTTTTACGGGAGCAGATCGCCTCATCTTTCTCCTGCGGAATAGCTGGTAGTTTAGAACTGCTGACCTTGCGGTTCGCAGCTCAATTCGTAACCACTATGCTACCAGAGCTCCTTTTGGTGACCCTGCTGGTATTTAAAATACCGGTGACATAGCTTTCAGAATCACAGCAACTCACAAGCCACCATAGTACGACAAACTGACAGATGAGTGGTGGAAAATACCATTAGCAGATGACAATAAACACAGTTCTAAACTGAAAAAAAA
This sequence comes from Chrysochloris asiatica, assembly GCF_000296735.1. Lineage (NCBI taxonomy): Eukaryota > Metazoa > Chordata > Mammalia > Afrosoricida > Chrysochloridae > Chrysochloris > Chrysochloris asiatica. Next base: position 1,024,405 of record NW_006408747.1, on the reverse strand, counting down.
AAAAAAAAGGCAATTAAAAGGTAATTTTTTTTTAGAGAACATTTGAGAAAATAACTAGTAGCATTAACCTGGAAAGTAGAAAATTTTAAATCATAGCAGTGTTGGAGAGTGGAGAAAGAGGTTTTCTTTTTCTTCAAGATTCTCATACCCTTTGAAAATATAGTCACAAGAATGCAGCAATTTTGTGGTATTCAAACCCCTAGCTTTATTTTCCTGACACTTATTTTCATTCAAATAGCCTGAAAACCACTCTTAAGATGTTTGCCAAATCTAATTATAAACATTTGTAAAAAAGAAAAAAGAAATGTTGCTGCTCTTGAGATTGGATGTTAGGGGTTGGTTGTTTCATGTGTCACATAGCATTAGACCAATCCTGAATAGCCACACAGCAGTGAGCAAGATGATATTTAGCTAGACAGGTTGGACCTAAGGGCTCAGGTTACTTCCTCATGTGACCCAGTTGGCTTTGCTTTCTTCTGTGGCAACAAATTGAATCTCTATCTCTAGCCAGCTGTCACAATGCTGCTAATAATCAAGAGAAGGTGTGTGTTCTTAACATAGCCTGACCATCCGTGCACATTTTAGCCAAGAGAGACTCCACAAGTTGCACCAGATTAAAAACTGGTTTTACTACTTAAAATGTACTTTCACTATCTGTGGAGGCTAGATTTGCGAGTGAGCATGACTATATGTTGTTGTTAGGTGCCATCAAATCAATTCTAACCCATAAGGACCTTATGGCACAACAGAATAAAACACTTCCGGGTCCTGCTGAATCCTCACAATCGTTGTTATACTTCAGCCCATTGCTGCTGACACTGTGCCAGTCCATCTTGTTGGGGGTTTTTCTCTTTTTTGCTGACCCTCCACTTTATCAAGCCTGATATCCTTCTCTAGGGACTGGTTCCTGCTAATGATACGTCCAAAGTAGGAGAGACAAAGTCTGACCATCCTGGCTTTTTATGAGCATTCTGGTTGTACTTCTTCCAGTACAGATTTGCTTGTTCTTCTGGTGGTGGTGGTTATGTGCTGCGGAGTCGGTTCCGACTCATAGTGACCTTGTACAGGTTTCTGAGGCTGTAGATCTTTAAGGGAGCAGAAAGCCTCATCTTTCTCCCACGGAGCAGCTGGTAGTTTTGAACCGTTGACCTTGCTGTTCACAGCCTGATTCATAACCACTGTGCTACCAGAGCTCTTCTCCAATACCATTACTCAAATGCATCCATTCTTCTAAAGTCTTCCTTCTTCATTGTCCAACTTTCCACATGCATATGAGGCTACTGAAAATACCATGGCTTGGATCAGGCACACCTTAGTCCTCAAACTGACATTTTTGCTCTTGAGCACTATAAAGAGGTCTAGTACATCAGATTTGCCCAATGCAATTTACAACATTTGATTTCTTGACTGATACTTTCATTAGTTTGATGGTGGAGCAAAATGAAGTCTTTGACAATCTCTATATATTTTTTTTTTTTTGCCATTTATCATGATGTTATTTATTAGTCCAGTTGTAAGGTACAACCCATATTGAAGGTTGTGGTTTTTGATCCGCGTCAGTTAAGTATTCTGTGTTTTTAGAAAGTAAGGTTTTATCATCTGCATATTACAGGTTATTAACGCGTTTTCCTCCAATCCTGATGCCATGTTCTTCTTCATATAATCCAGCTCTCAGATTATTTGCTCAGCATACAGATTTAATACATATGGTGAAAGAATACAATCCTGGTACACACCTTTACTGATATTAAATCATTCAGTGTTTCCTTGTTCTGTTTGAATGACTGCCTTTTGGTCTATGTACAGGTTCCTCTTGAGTACAATTAAGTGTTCTGGAATACCCATTCTTCGCAATGTTATCTGTAGTTTGTCATAATCCACATAGTTGAAAGCATTTACATAATCAATAAAGCACAGATTAACATATTTCTGACATTCTCTGCTTTCAGCCATGATTTTTCTGATGTCAGCAATGACATTCCTCATTCCATGTCCTCCACTGAATCTGGTTTGAACTTCTGGTAACTCCCTGTCAATATACTATTGCAGCTGCTTTTGAATTATCTTTTGCAAAATTTTATTTGCATATGATATTGAAGATATGATTTCTGCATTCCATTTGGTCACATCTCTTTGGAATGGGCACAAATATGAGATCTCTTCCAATCAGTGGGCCAGGTAGCTGTCTTCCAAAAATTTTGGCATAGATGAGTGAGTGCATCCAGTGCCACCTCACTTTTTTGAAATATTTCAATTTGTATTTCATCAATTCCTGGAGACTTGTTCTTTGCCAATGCCTTCAGCTTACCTTGGACTTCTTTCTTTAGTGTCTTGGTCATAAGCTACTTCTTGAAATGGTTGAACATTTCTTTTGGTACAGCTGCTCTGGGTATTCCTTCTATCTTCTTTTTCTTTTTTATTTTTTTTAATGTTTTATTGTGAATTATGTGATAGTTTACACTGAAGAACATTAGCTTTACATTCATCCTATCATTTATCGTTTCATTGCCATGGTTACAATCCCCTCCATGCATAATCAACCAACCAAAGGGTATATACCCTGCAAGCCTCTGGATCTAGGCTCCCTCTTGAAAGTGTGTAAGCCAGTCACTTCTTGCCTTTGTAGCCCTCCCTGCCCCCCATTTTGGGTAATCAATGTCCAAATTTCCCATCTCTGTCTACTCTGTGTATGGAGAGGGTGGGAATGATTCCTTGCTGTAAATATTTGTTCCCTTGTTTGAGCTACTGCATCCATAGGTGTAGGTCAAGTTCATCAAATTGTATCAGATTACTCTTTTTTTCCCTCTTCTTTCTTCTTCTAGTTAAGCTCTGATCATCAAGTCATTGAAGCCAGGTCAAGTGGGTATTATCTGCAAGTGTGGGTGTTCTTATGCATTTGCCCTTTCCTCTTATTAGCTGGATGCTTCATTCTCCACTCAAGTTCTTTGTGGTTATGTCACTGACTCTGGGCCCAAGAGTTGCCAGGTCTTGCCACACTGCTGGCCAACCTGGTCTCCACCGGGATTCACAGGAGTCTGTTGAACATTGTAGGGCTTAGTTTGCAGCTTCATTGCTGTTTTTCCCTCATTTCCCCTTATCAGTGATGAATGTGGTCACTCCACCTTCTTTTGAGACTTGTCTAAGTAAATAGCTTTCATTTACCAAGAGGTTGCTATTTGAACAAGCATTTTGAGTGGAATTTTTGTGTTTTTTGGATTCTCCAGCCTCCTCTTCCCTCATTCTATTAGATCAGTAAAGCTTTCTGATTTTTTTCCACCATATATCCCCTTTCTAGACAAACACATACATACAGACGTAGGTTGAGAAGCTATAATATTTTATTTCTTTTAGTGGTTTCATTAATTAAGAAGATATGATGGAGTTTAAAAATTTTTTTTTTAAATCCAAACCAATTAATATAATACGTTTTCTTCCTGTTGAGAAGCATTTTCTACCTTTCCTGAGTGAGAAAGTGTGTCAGAATTAATCAGATGTGGGAAGGTCCTTAGAGCAAAATGGTCTTAGAAACAAAGCATCACTTCAATTTATTCTTTTGTTATTTTATATTCGAATACATTTCTTCCTTTGTCTTTCCTACTTAGAACTAATCAGATTGCATCATTTTTTTTGTTGTTGTTGCCATTTTCTTTCTTCTTTTTCCCCCCTTATCTTTCACCCAAGTTAATATGGATCTAGGAGCACTATAGAATAAGCTCTGGACTGATAACTACAAGGTTGGTGGTTCAAACCCACCAGCTGCTCCTCAGAAACCCTTTATAGGGTCACTATGAGTTGGAACCAACTTGATGGCACACAACAACAGGAATCTTAATTAGTGATTCAACTCTCCTTTACCCTCCCACTGCTGGGAATCATCAAAGAACATTTCCTTTAGTGTGAAAATCTTTTCTTTTTATAATGATAGTCTCATACAGTCCGACACTGGACTATTTGGGGTTTCTTAAATACATGTAAAATAGAGATAATAGTATAAATAGTATAATAGTATAAATGTATCTCTCACTTAGCTTTTTCAGATACCAGTAAATAATTTGGTTTCATGTATACTCCATTTACAATAACATTCATGACATTTTGCTGAAGTCTTAGGCAGCATAGTTCACCAGCACATATTTTATAATATAGTTATGAAAGAGAATTCCTTTTTTTAAAAAAAGCATATTACCACCATCACATCTAAAATTAATAATAATTTATCCATCTTACCAAATATGCAGTCAGTGTTTCCATTTCTTCACTTGTGTTCACTTGTCTTATAATTTGTTTTCATTTTTGCAGTTTATTTGTTTAGCTATGGAGCTGAATAAGATCCATGAATTGAACAATGAAGATGAAACTATTGCTATGTCAGTTTAACCTTATAATTTTCTTTTTTAATTGAAAAAACTTGGTTGTTTGACATACTGAGTTTCCTACAGTCTAGATTATGCTAACTGAATCCTCATCATGTTTTACTTTAAAACAACACTTTCTACTGCCCCTTGTATTTTTGGTAAAATGACAGTTACATCTAAAGGCCCATTAGTTCCAAGGATTTATCTATTTGTTTAAGTTGTTTGCAGGATAACTTTACTGGTTGTTGTTGTTAAATATTGCCAAATTGGTTGTGACCATTGTTCATTCCTGTACTATCTTCACAACAGTAGGTCTACTTGAGTTCATTTTTGCAGCCACTCTACCAATTCAATTTACTGCGGTTCTTCATCTTTTTCATTGTCCCTCTAGTTTATCAAGCAGGATATCCTTCTCCAGGGGTCGATCCCTACTAATTATCTGGCAGAAGAATATGAGACAAAGTCACACTATCCTCACTTCTGGAGCATTTTGGTTGTCCAAACAGATTTGTTAACTCTCCAGGCAGTCTATGGTATATTCAATGTTATTGGTCAAAACCCAAACTCAAAAGCATCAATTCTTTTGTCTTCCTTTTCCATTATCCAGATGCATATGAGGTCTATGCCAAGAAATTTGGAAGGCAGCTGTCTGACCAACTTACTGAAAGAAATTTATATTCATGCACATTCCAAAGAAAGGAAATTCAATGGAATTTGAAATGATCAAACAATATCATTAATATTACATACAAGTAAAATTTTGCTGAAGATAATTTAAAAATGATTATAAGAATACATCAATAGGGAGTTGCCAGTAATTAAAGCTGATTCAGAAAAGGATGCGGAACCAGACATATTATTGCTGATGTCAGATGGATCTTTACTGAAAACAGAGATACCACTCAGTATCCCCTTATTTTGTTTAATAGCCTCCTCTTGTTCTATGTACAGGTTCTGGATGAGCACAACTAACTACTTTGGAATTCTCATTTTTCATAGTGTTATCCATGGTTTGTTATGATCCACACAGTCAAAAGGTCTTTGCATAGTTAGTAAAACACAAATAAACATCTTTCTGGTATTATCTGCTTTCAGTCAAGATTTTTCTGACATCAGCAATGATGTCTCTTGTTCCACATCCTATTCTGAATTGGCTTGAATTTTTGGCAGCTCCCTGTTAATGCATTCCTGCAACTATTTTTGAATTATTTCCAGAAAAATTTTACTTGTGTGTGATATTAATGATATTGTTTGTCAATTTCTGAATTCTATTGGATCACCTTTCTTTGGAGTTGGCACAAATATGGATTCCTTTCAATTGGTTGGTCAGGAAGCTGTTTTCCAGAGACATATGGAATAGACCTCATAGGAGACCTTCAAATCTAATGTCTGGGAGGCTCTTTTCCTAGAGACCGAGAATTTTGATCACAATTGTTCAGTCCATTCTACTCATACAGAAGCTCTGTGTAGTCTGTAGTTGGATAATGCTGACATAACGAGGTCTTTTTTTCTGTCAGAATGCCTATGATTGGTTTGGGATTTCATTTGAGAGTGTGACTTACATACAACTTTCAAATAATCAATATGTTTTTAGAGTTTATAAAGTGATAGTGTATCTAAACGATACAGTAGTACAGTAAAAATTTAAGGGCTACCTCTCAGTCCCAGATCTTTAACATCAGTAATTAAGCTGATGTGGCGCTGTGGGTTGATGTGCCCGACTGCAAAGCCATTTGAATCGCAAGGTCAGTGGTTCAAGCTCACCAGCTGCTCCTCGGAAACCCTATACAGGGTCGCTATGGGTTGGAATCGACTCGATGGCACTTCACAACAACAATAGGCTTACTCACTAGCTAAGTAACTCTCAATCACCAATTTTCAAGCTTGACTGATTCTTTCCTGCAAAGTACTATACTGCCATCAGCTCATGTAATTCTCACAAAATCCCTATGAAGTAGAATTTCCTATTACACACTACAACACAACAGGTCCCTTTAGGTCACCTGCAAATAGCAAAATATTAAGTGTTAAATCAAGGTGTGTCTGGTGTTTTCTCCATTCCCTGTAATGTGAACACTATTATTATTACCAAGAATTGTTAGGCCTCTAGCTAAGCACTATATGGAGCTTTGGTAGCATAGTGGTTGCAAGTTGGGCTGCCAACCTCAAGGTCAGCAGTTCAAAACTACCAGAAATTCCATGGGAGAAAGATGAGGTGTTCTGCTTCGTACAGATTTATAGCCTTGGAAACCCTGTGCAGGTTCACTATGAGTCGGAACCGCCTCTACGGTACTTAACAACAACAACAATTAAGCACTATGTTTTACTATGTTACAATTAAGCACTATATTGTTGTTGTTGTTGTTAAGTGCGGTCGAGTCGGTTCCGACCCATAGCGACCCTGAACAGGGTTTCCGAGGCTGTAAATCTTTACGGGAGCAGAAAGCCTTCTCTTTCTCCCACGGAGCAGCTGGTAGTTTCGAATTGCTGACCTTGCGATTCACAGCCCGATTCGTAACCACTACGCTACCAGAGTTCCTTAGGGCTCCTAAAATATTGTAAACAGAACCTCTAATTTTAGTAGTCTGTGCTTTTCACAAGGAGACCTGGTGGCATAGTAGATTAAGTGTTGAGCTGTTAACTGCAAGGTCAGTGGTTCAAATTTACCAGCTTCTCCTCTGAAACAGATGAGGCTGTCTGCTGCCATAAAGATTTACACTCTTGGAAACCCAAAAGAGTGGTCTGCTCTGTCCTCTAGGGTCACTATGAGTCAAAGTCAACTTGACAGAAACTTGTTTTGGTTGGAACTCTTCAAATTTTAAGTTAAATGAATGATTCTTCCTGCTTTTAGTGTGCAGAAGTTTTCTAGAGAGGGGAAAAAAAAAAAGATTAAAAACATGTGAACTACCCTGATACCAGAAGAACTTAGATGGTGTCAGGTTACCACTGCCAACTGCTCTCAGAGGGATCACAGTAAAAGGTACTGAACAGAGTGGGTGAAAAATGTAGTACAAAACTAAAAATCAGTCTTACTGGTTGCATAGAGACTGGTGGAAACCCCAAGATTATGGCCTTTATTGACCCTTCAGGCTTGGAATTGAATTTACCATCCCCGCCCCCACCCCCATTGTTGGCTCAATTTCCAGTCAAATTATAGACAAGTCCTGGTGTGGCGCTGGGGGTTAATGTGCTGGACTGTAAAGTCGGGTTTGAATCACAAGGTTGGCAGTTCAAGCTTGCCAGCTGCTCCTAGGAAATCCTAATCAGGGTTGCTAAGAGCCAGAACTGACTCCACAGCACTTAACAATAACAATAGACAAGCCCATACAGTGAACAATAGCCCTGGGAAGGTAAACATTCTTTAGAATAATTAACCATTTGAGATTATATGGGCAGCCTTTGCTCAAGGATAAAGTTCAAAAGGCAGGAAGAATTAGGAAAGAAGGAGAAGTGGAAATGGACATGGGATAAGTAATGTTATTTTGTAAAGATTTCAATGAATGATTTGAAACAAGATGTACATGAATAATTGAATGGAAATCTTCTTTGCTCTGTCATCTTGCACCTGGTTCACAATAAAAAGTTTAAATAAAAGAAAATGTTAGCTAATCTTAATCAGATTAGACAGAGATGGAAGAACAGAACAAAGAAGCAAGACAAGAAGAGAGAAGGTTCTTTGACAGAAGACTTCCATAAACTATACAGTACATATAATTGAGGTCATAGAGAAATATGGTGGTGGTAGCTGTATGTCACAGAGTTAGTTCTGATTCATAGTGAGCCTATATAGGTTTCTGAGGTTTTCTGAGGTACATCTTTATAGGAGCAGAAAGTGGCTGGTAGATTCAAATGGCTGGTAGATTCAAACCCACTATGTTACCAGAGCTCCTTCATAGGGAAAATAAGTAGGTTTATATTCTCTCTTGCTATGTGTTTTATCACAGCACTTTAAGATTGCAGTAATAGAGGAATAACACGTGAACAACAAGAAAAATGCCAAGATAAAAAAAATGTCTGATAGGTTGCTCATTACCTTCATGGTGTTGGTTTCTTTGGCCAAGTTGCTAATGCGAAGCTTTGGGAGGGGGAGGATATGGTTGGAAGCAGTGAATATATCCAAGATTAATTCCTGGAACTCCCCAATAAAGTTCAATAGCATCTTGCTAAACCTTGAGTCTGGTAATTTATACATGCACTTACACACAAACACAAACACACTCCTTTGCCCTGGTTCTTTAGCAAAGAGAGAGCAGCGTATAGCTTAAAAGAAAGCTCACATTACAAAGACTTCATTACTTTTACAAAATATGCACCAAAGGACATTTACTAGTGTACTGAGAGCTATTATCATAAATAATTAAAACTAAACTATTCTTCTCTAAATAAATGTATACAGTACACTGGGTGATTCAGTGCACTAAGCTTTCTCAATGTACTGCTTTGCACATTCACAATGCAAGGCCCCTTCCAGGCCATTAAAATCATATTCCTGGTTTTTCCATAGAGACTTTATACAGTAGATTTGGCTAGGGCATAAGAATTTAAGATGCTGAACTTCTACTTGTTTTTATTAATTTCCTAGTGAAGAGAATAATTACTTACAAGAAAATGAAAATGTGTACAGACATTCTCCCTACAAAGATTCCCTATGGAGGGACTCTCATGGCATTTTACACAAATACTTTAATTCACAGTTCAAAAAACCTAAGGAACATAGCATTTCTCAAGCATTACCATCCATCATGGAAGGAATTGTGATTTGTGTTAAGAGGTTTCCTTCTGGAGTCTTCCCTACTCAAAGAATGTAAAATGAGCAGCCCTCACAATGTGACCAGAGACTTTCCTGTGCCCTTTACCCCATACACAGTCCCTTATTTTTCTCAAAACACTGAAATAGATTCATAATAATTGTTTGTTTTTCCACAAGATTTTGGGAGAAACTGAGATTGCCTTGAAAAGGAATATCTTTATTCCTTTAGGGATACTTTCTATACTCAGGATTTGCCTTAGTTGGTGAATCCACTTTCAGGTTTATACTGACTTGGGTGCCTTGAGATGAGTAGCTTTTCAGAATCTCAGCAACCTTGAAGTACTCTATAGCGAAACGGAACCAATTTAATTTTCAGAACTGAATTTAATTCAGAAGTGGCCAGCAAAGAATGTAGACTAGGTTTATATTCCTAGGACCTCTTGAAGAATAACTAAATCTCTCCTTCCCCCAGCTTCCTGAATCTTTAAACTCCGAAGAGATCTGCTGAAGAACTCATCAAAATGGAACTATGCTGCCCAAACACTGCTGTACGTACACCCACGTAAGATTCAAATCAAAAGGATTCATGAGCCTGTCAGATTTAGAAAAACTCATGTCAGAGGAACATCATTATCATAACAGTATTAAATTTGGTATCAAATGATAAGTCAAGCTTCTGCCCCAAAGCCATTGAAGAATAGCAGCAGTGGCTGTGCATTACACAAAGGCTGTGGGCCATAAGGTAACCAAGAACGTGAGCCAGCCGAGCCACAATCGCCCCTGTGGGTGCCTCACCAAGCACACCATCGTTCACGTGGGATATGATATGGTAGGTGTGCAGCTTTGTGCCTCATGAGAGCTGTGCCATGGGGTTGCTCAAGGTCGCCAAGGGCAAGTGGGAGCTCAAGTTCATCAAGAAGAGGGTGGGGATGCACATCTATGCCAAGAGGAAGCGAAAGGATCTAAGCAACGTTCTGGCAGCTGAGCAGGTTCTTGTACGCTGTGTGCACCCACCCCCCCCAATAAATAAATAAATATTAAAAACCTTTCCAGAAACAAAACAAAACAAATGATAAGCAAAGATATTTAAAATATTGATATGTAATTCATTTTTATATATAAGGAAGCTCATTATTATTAATTAGATAGACACAGCAAAACAAAGTATTCAGTTTGCTTTGCCCAACCTCCCATTTCAGCTGCCTCATTCATCACCGACTTGGGTAGTCTCAGTAGTCTAGGATGTTCAAACACATTTGTTAAGTCCACCCTCTGTTTTTGATTCAGTTCATTTGTTTATTTCTTCTACAAAATTCTAGAGAAATAGGTAATGCTTGAGCTAAGGTTTATTAAATAAGTAAAATTGGCTCAATCAAAAAGTCACATATGTGTTTTGCTGTGAATATTCTTAACAACAATAAAAATTAAAATAAAAATTTAAAAAGTGATTTATGACAGATTTACATTACATCTTCTTCCTATTACCAAATTCATCATTAGAATCATTATAAGATGTCCAACTGACAAATGCATAGAGACCAACATTTATTACTGATGAGTTCTGGTGTGGCACCTTAAGATTAGCACTTGAACTCAAGGTCGTTTGGAACCTCAAGGTCATGGGTTCAAATTCACCAGCTGATCCAAGTCCCTATGACTTGGAACCTACTTAATCGACAGCACTTAACAACAACAACAACAACAACAACCAGGTGGGTGGGAGGGGGAAAAGGAAAGTTTTTACTTAAGGGAGCATTGTGTTCTCTTCAGGGTGATGAAAAAAATTGGAAATAGATAATGGTGATGGTTATGCAGCATGCGGAATGTAGTTAATGTCACTGAATTCTATGTGCGAAAATGTTGAAATGGTAAATCTTTTCTTATAAATGAGTATATTTCACCACAATGAAAATTCCTTTAATTAAAAAAATCCTGCCAGAGGGTTTCATAAAGCCATATAATAAGAAGCCATGAGATATTGAAAGGCCTCAACTCAAAAAGCTTGCTTCCTTTATTGTTTCCTACCAATGCTATTTCCATCAGGGTGTTTGAAAATGTCGTGTTACCCTCCCATTGATTGAAGGCAATCTTAAGGAGTTGCCATGAGTTAGAACCAACTCAGTGGCAAATGGTTTGGATTTTTTATTTTCTGTTAGTTTGTTTTTTGCATTCAGGTAGGGTTAGAAAATATGTGGCACTCATGCCATCATTCCTTGTCCCACCTTTGAGGCAGACAGCACTAATCTACCATAATTTTCTGTTTTGCTAAACTCAGATGTGCACTTACGATGTTTCTCAATGCACTCTGGAGTGCCACTATCAAGTTTTGGTGTTTGCTCTCTAGAAGAAACCTGTCTGCTATTCTGAAGGTTAAGGCTCTGAAGTCTTAAAAAGTAAATGAAATGTCAGATACAATGCTATTTTCAGCTATAAAAACCCTACAGCTCAAATACTTATATCAACAGATTGTAGGACCTGACAAAATGGGAAAATATTGGGTAGAAAAGAAAGGAAGAAAGGTTGGGGTATGAATATGAGGCAAGAAGCAGATCTCTTGAAAATATTCTGAAAAAGGGAAGAAGTAGATTGCATTATGAATAATCACTCCATATGCTGTCTGGTGCAGATGAAGTTTTCATAAGCAGTAATTTGTTAGAATAAAAACACTAGGCTTTCAATCCATTTGTTATCCTGTGTTATGTAATCAAAGACTAGAATATGATGTCGTTTTATAAATATTTATAAAGTGTAGCAAGAAAGACCAGGAAACACTTTTGTTTTTAAAATATTTACACTTATCTCATTCATACCTATGAAGGTTTTCCTGTTCTTCAAAGGACAAAGTGAAGAAGGCAGGGAGTACTCATTGAGCAAGTGTAGACTTGCTCAGCAGAATGTATCTCTCAGAGGGGCACTAACAGCAGAGACAAAAATGAAGAGACCTGACCAGAAAAACAACAACAAAAAAGAAAGAACTGAGAGATTTGTTTTGGAGCACTTGAGGAAATCTCCTGAGAAGTTTCCAGAAATAGCTAAGGCAAGACTTAAAAGGAACTAAATTTCAGCAAATGAGTCAGTGATAATTTAGTTACAAAAAGGAAATGTAATTTCATTCTGAAGTTACACACTTTCAAAGCCAAATGTAGGGGTTGCACATTCCAGAAAATATGAACTAACTAAGGATATAATTTCTTTTCTAAAACTCAACGAAAAAAAAAAGTATGGTTATTTAGCACTTTCAAAATCAAAACAGGAAAATCTTAGCTATATACATAAAAAAAGAATAAAAGAAAAACCCTGAATTTATTAAAGCAATAAATTAAGAGATATTTATTGGATTGCAAAAGGATTTGTCAATTTTCAAATGATTTTCTTAAAGTAGAATTCCCTCCCAGAGCTTTACTGTCTCTACAAATCATTAAACATTTGTTAAAGAGATTCAAGAGTGGGTAGAAGAAGAGAAGAAAGAAAGAAAAGATTAGAGGGATTTTGCAAACCATGTTTGTCTATTAACTAGGCTATTGTGTATTCTGTTGAAATGTTTTGTTTAAAAAAAAATTCAGAAGTTATAGGTATGCTACAACGGTCTTCCTTATACTGTCATCTAGATTTACCACTTATTAACAGTTTGCCACCTTTCCTTTCTCTATCTCTTAATATGGAGTCCTGGTGTGGCTCTGTGGGTTAATGCGCTGGGCTGCAAGGTCGCTTTGAACCCCAAAGTTGGAGGTTCGAGTTCACCAGCTGCTCCTTGGAAGCCCTATACATCTCCTGATATATATGTTGTTATGTGCCGTGGAGTCGATTCTGACTTATAACGACCCTGTACAGGGTTTTCTGAGGCTGCAAATCTTTATGGGAGCAGAAAGCCTCATCTTTCTCCCACGGAACAGCTGGTAGTTTTGAACTGCTGACCTTTCGATTCGCAGCCGGATTCTTAACCACTATGCTACCAGAGCTCCTTCCTAATATACATACTTGTTTTAATTTTATTGTTGTTATTAACTATTAGAGATTAGAGCGATACAATGATAAATTTAAAGAAATTTAACATTGGTGAAGTATTGTGCACTGTTGTTGTTGTTAGGTGCTGTTGAGTCAGTTCTGACCCATAGCAACCTTATGCAAAACAGAATGAAACATTTCCGGTTCCTGAGTCATTCTCACAATTGTCATGCTTGAGCCCATTCCTGCTGCCTCAGTGTTGGAGATTTTTCTATTTTTTTTTCCCTGACCCTCCACTTTACTGAGCATAATGTCCTTCTCCAGGAACTGGTCCCTCCTAACAACATGTCCAAGTATGAGAGAAAAAGTCTTTTCATTTTTGTCCCAAGGTGCAGTCTGTATCTCTTTCTGTTTGTTCTCCTGGCAGTCCATGTTCAATATTCTTATCCAACACCATAATTCAAATGTATTAATTCTTCTATGGTCTTCCTTATTCATTGTCCAACTTTCACAAGCAGATGAGGCAATTGAAAATATCTTGACTTGGGTTAGGCTCACCTTAGTTCTCAAACATATTTTTGCTATTGAACACTTTAAAGAGGTCTTATGGAGATTTGCCTAGTGCAATATGTCTACTGCTATTCATAAGGTTTTCAGTGGCTAAATGTTCAGAAATAGTCTTCCTCAACTTCTTCCTAGTCTGTCTTAGTCTGTACGCTCTGCTGAAATCTGTTTACCATGGTGACCCTGCTGGTATTCAAAAATCTGGTGGTATAGCCTCCAGCCTCACTGTAACAAGCAAGCCACTACAGGACAACTGACAGACATTATATATACTAATTTATCCAGTTGCTCCTATGAAGAGGCTTCAAAAAGTTTATGGAAAATTGAATTACAAAATAACAGATTTTTTTCCCTCACAAACTTTTTTAAAGACCCTCACATAGTGCCGTTTATAAAAAACAAAAGTAAAAACAAAACCTAACTCTTCTCAATAAAGAATTTGAGTCCTGGTATGGTGCTGTAGGATAAGTGCTGGACTGCTAACTGTAATGTCACCAGCTACTTCTTGGAAACTCTAGACAGGGCTGCTATGAGTCAGAACTAACTCAAAGGCACTTAACATCAACCACAATCCAGAATCCAAGCCTGGTGCATTTCATTTAGTTGTCCTGGTCTTTAATCTCCTTCAATCTGGGACAGTACTTTAGCTTTTCTTTTATTGCTGTTGTTGTCAGGTGCCATCGAGTCAGAACCAAATCATAGCGA
>NW_006408747.1:1007696-1008937 GCF_000296735.1 Chrysochloris asiatica | reverse complement strand
TTGAACCTCTGGAAATTCTCTGTCAATGTATGATTGTAGCCGTTTCTGTATTACCTTTAGCAAAACTTTACTCGCTTGAGACATCAAAGAGAACAATATTATAGTATGCTTCTCATTTGTGATTAGCTGACTCTTTTTCATTGGTTTTAGGATATTCATTTTTGTCAGAAATAAAATATCTAGTGCTGCTTTAACAGATAAAATAAAAATTTATTTTTTCACAGTTTTGAAGGCTAGGAGTCTGGATTCAGGTTGTGGGTTCTAGGGGAAGGCTTGCTCTCTGTGTTGGTTCATGGGGAAGGTCCTTGTTTTTGGCTCCTTGGTGATCTTCATGGCATGGTCTCTATCTGCTCTCATCTCTGCTTCCTCATTTGCTTGTTTAATGTCTTTTATATTCCAAAGAGATTGGTTTAAAACACACCCTACATGAATCCTGTTTCATTAGTATAACAAATGAAAGCCATTGCCACATGGGATTACAACCACAGGTCTGGGGTTTAAGATTTATGACACATATTTTAGAAAGACAAAATTCAAACCATGACATACTGTTATTGCTAGTGGCCATCTAGTGTTCTCTAATTTATGGTGACTTTATGCATACCAGAACAACACGTTGCACAGTCTGTGCCATCATCATGATCATTACTATGTGTTATGGATAGAATTAAAAAACCTAAAGCTCATTGTCATCAAGTCAATTCTGAATCATAGAAACCTGATATATGATTTCCAAGACTGTAAATCTTAACAGAAGCAGACAACCTCTTTTGTCTCCTGAGGTGTGGCTGATGGGTTTGAACTGCTGAACTTCAGTTAACAACCCAATGTCTAATCCACAGAGCCATGATTTACATCCCCCCAAAATGCCTGTGTTATAATGGATTATAATCCCAGGAAATGGGTTTTATTTGTTTGCTAATGAGGCAAGATTAGAGTAGGGTGTGTCTTTAGTTAGTCTTTTACAAAATTTAAAAGGAAGGGATTAAGATAGTAGAGATTGGGGAAGGGAGATGCCAATCCACATGAAGATCACACAGAAATAGAGGATCAAAGAAACAAGGACCTTTTTCCAGAGCTGGCAGAGATAAAGAGCTTCTCCTAGAGTTGGCACCCTGATTTTGGACTTCTAGTCTTCTGTGAGAAAATACACTTCTGTTCAATAAAACCACCCCCTTGTGGTATTTCTGTTATAACCTCACTAGACAACTAACACAGTATATTTGAGTCCATTGTTGTAG
>NW_006408747.1:1004233-1006644 GCF_000296735.1 Chrysochloris asiatica | reverse complement strand
ATTTGTGGTTAGCACAAAAAAATGCAAACATATTCCAATGCTAAGATAAGGATTTAAAGAGTGGAAGACACATTTTTAAGAAGGTTCAATTTTAACTAAGCTGAGAATAAACACTGATTGTTGTTGTTATTCAGTGCCATCAAGTCAGTTCCAACTCATAGTGACCTTGTATAGGGTTTCTGAGGAGCGACTGGTGGATTTGAACTGCCAATCTTGTGGTTAGCAGTCCAGTACTAATCCTATAGTGCCACACCAGGACTCCAAGGCCTGATTTGTAACAGTAATTGCTGAGAAAGATTCCAGATTGGTTCTGGCTATTTGTTTCCTCTGGTGGTGTTGGTGGTTATGTGCCAAGAATTCGGTTCTGTCCAACTCGTAGTGACCCTGTATAGGGTTTCTGAGGCTGTAAATCTTTATAGGAGCAGAAAACCTCATCATCCTCTCATGGAATGGCTGGTAGTTTCAAACTTCTGGCAGTGAGATAGCAGCACAACTCGTAACCACTACTCTACCAGAGTCCTTATTTGGGTCCTATAGTTATTATTTTTAAATGGATTTTAGTAATGTCAATTAAGGACCCCTGGTATCATATATGTTGAACTGCTAACCCTAAAGTAAGCATTTCTAATCCACCAGTGCTCTGTGTAAGAAAGATGAGGCTTTCTGCTCCCATAAAGAATTATAGCCTCAGAAACCTACTGGGTGGCTATGAGTTGGAACCAACTAATGATATGCAGCAGCAGCAGCAGTGTAATTTCAATAGTATTTATCTATTTGAATAAAGCAATTGTTTTTCTTTAAATATTTTGAGTATATAGTATTTTTCTCTTAGTTTCTTATACTTTAAACATGGCTACACCAGGGCACATAAAACTAAGGGATCATTACTCACATAACAGCAGGATAGAGTAATTGCACATAATATACTAGAAAGAAATATCTTCAGGTGCTGAACTTGCAAAAATAAACATATTAAGTGAGAAAAACCTTATATCAGTGGTTCTAAAGCCTGATAGCACACACAAAGCACCTGGGAGCTTTTAAAAACAACCTTGCTCAGGTCCCACCTCAGACTATTTATCTCAGCATCTCAGGGAGTAGGGCGCTAACCTGGGTATTTTATAAAAAGCTCCCCAAATGATTCTCATGTGAAGCCAGAGGTGAGAATGGCTGCCCTAAATCCATCACCTATTGAGGAAACAAATAAGCCTCAGGCTAGGTAAAACTTCATGCCGAATTCTCAATTCTTTTTTTCATTCATTTTTCTAACACCTTTGCCCCCACCCTTTCCAAAGTCCCTTGGGATATGTGAGAGGGCCTCTTCTCTGTCCCACTCACCTATCTCTTTTAGTTCTTCTTTTAGGGTATGACATAAATAAATATTTCCATTGATCCTGATTCCTCACCTGCATTTCATTTTAAGAGTTTAAATCAACAAATTGAATAATAAAAATAAACATTGTAAAAGTTGTAAGTATTCTTACAATGTCTGTTTTCTATTGAAATATACATATATAGATATATATGTAGTTATTGTTAAGTGCTGTCAAATCAGTTCTGATTCATAACAACCCTGTATGTTACTGTTGTTAAGTGCCATCGAGTCGGTTCTAACCCACAGGGACCCTTTATAGGGTTTCTGAGGAGCGGCTGGTGAGCTTGAACTGCCAACCTTGTAGTTCAAACCAACTTTGTAGTCCAGCGCATTAATTCATAGCACCACACCAGGACTTCTATATAGAGTTTCCTATATACCCTAGTGTGGTGCTGTGGGATAAAGCACTGGACCACAAAGTCAGTGTGAACCATAAAGTTGGCATTTCAAAATCACCAGCTGTTCCTTGGAAACCCCATTAAGGGTCACTATCAGTGGGAACTGATCTGATGGCACTTAACAATAACAACATATATATGTGTGTGTGTGTTTCCAAGGCAGAAGAAGCTTCATCTTTGTGGGAGCAGAAGAAGCTTCATCTTTCTCCCACAGAGTGACTGGTGACCTGAAACCACTGACCGCCCTCCAGCCCCCACACATACACATAGTTGTTGTTAAGTGCCATCAGGTTGATTCTGACTCAGTGACCTCGTATAGGATTTCAAAGAGTGACACACTAGGACAGGATTGCTATTTTCTCTTTCCATCTTTTGCTCTTTAATGATATTATGAGGTAAATGTTTACACTCTCATTACATTATTTAATCAGGCTCATGGTATAGCACTGGACTGTGAACCACAGGGTCAGAGGTTCAAAGCCACCAGATGATTCTCAGACACCCTATACAGGGTTGTGTTGATTCAGATCCGAGTCGATGACACGTGACAACTACAATAGTTATTATCCAATAGCTAGTACTCTCCATTCCTGAATAAGAATTTCCCAACTCTCCATCTGATACCCTTTTAGAGTCTT
>NW_006408747.1:1001342-1003018 GCF_000296735.1 Chrysochloris asiatica | reverse complement strand
TTCCTGGAATGTAAGCTTAACTATTTCCCCCTTCACATTATAAAATGTCTATCTTTTCCTTTTACAGTTTCACATGTTTTACCACATGAATAAGCAAAAAGGAAACCCATGTTTACTTTGTTTATTGGGCACTCCATCCCTGTGAGGGACTGTAACGTGAAAAGTGGCTTTGAATCCATAGAAAGGTGTTGTGATATTAGGGGAAAGAAAAATGCCAGCCATACATAGGAACAGAACCTTTGACATGGTGGAAAATGTGAAATTGTTTACTACAGATTTGTAAGTAAGCACTAGTAGACCCATGTTTACTTTGTTTATTGGGTAATCTGAGTCTGCTTTGGATAAGAAGCACTTGATTACTCATGCTTACTTTCTGCTTCTTGTATTGTTCTTGACCAAAATCAGCCACTTTTAGGGGATGGTGTTGGAGAATGGCTTAAGGATCTTTAGTTTCAGTCAAGAAGTTATGATGCTTCTCTAATGTTCATTTACATTCTTTCGAAGGTCTAAAACTGCATGCAGAATGAATGCCACATTTCTTTTCATTTGAAAAAAAAAATGTTCCTGATGAGTTGTATTGCTTCTCTTCAGGGGAATCATGCAGGGCACAGATAGGTGCCTTGTAATCTTCTTCTCTTAGCTCTTCAGCCCTGCAGTAATCCCCCTGATCTAGGACAACCCTGACTTCATATCTATTAATGGGTGTCTTTGAACATAAAGTGTATAGTAGCTTTTGATAAGTGATAGCCTTCCACAGAAACAAGGCTAAAATCAGAAAAACTATGTACTGTTGCAATAAATAGCACTGAATACAATGGCTTTTCTACACCAGAAAAAGACCTGAGGTTGTTAGAATCATGGAGTGAAAAGGCAGCTTGTGAACCCTCTGAGTCAATTTGATGATGACCTTGCTTAAGGTTTTGTTACCTTCTGGACACCTGGTTTATGCATGATGAAAGGACAAAAAGATAACTATTTTCTAGTTTTATTGTTTAGTTTAATTTTGAAGAGAGTTTAGTAGAATAAATCTTATTACGTATTTACTAGCTTCAGCAATTATCAAAAGTTTTTCAATTGTGTGAGGAAATAATTTGGGCCTAGGAAAAACTACAACAACGAAGACAGATACTCACAGTGAAAATATGACATATTGATCTTAAAAGTATGCATCAGAAAGCTGAAAGAATGGTAGTCAGTCACAAGAAAGCTGCTCTTCTCTTGGCATTCCGTTTTGGTCAATACTGTAAAAGTAAAAGTAATAGCTAAATGAATGGCAAAGAAAATTTTAGCTGAAAAAACAGCATCAACAGTACCTTTACTGTGGAAAGAGTGGCAAAGTATTCTTCTAAGACTGTAATAAGGTACTAATTTCTATCAATTATAAATAATTTAAAAAAATTTAATTAATAAGATATCTAATTAACAAGGTACTAATTTCAAAAGATTATGGGTGACTTCAGTAGGCAGACATACTAAGCAGACCCTCTGCAACAAAGATGTGAGAGATGAAGTAAAACAGATACAGGTGGTGGTCCTGGAAACCTGAGATTCAGAGGAGAAGACAGAGAGGTGGACGAGTGCCTACTGCAAAGGGAAGCTAAACAGGAGCAATGACAGAGAAGAAAAATGGGCAGGCTATCAGCTGGCATGGAACAACACTGAATCTTGAGCTTATC
>NW_006408747.1:992429-998639 GCF_000296735.1 Chrysochloris asiatica | reverse complement strand
GGGTTCGCAGTCCAGTGCCACATTAGGAGTCCTAGAATTAAAAGTGATTAAAAACAAATCAGACCAACAAACGACAGCAACAATGAATTGGTACCATGATCTTCATGAAACAGAAGAGAACTAGAGCCCAGGAAGGACTTGCTCCAGGCCCCACAGCTCAGAAGACACAGAGTCAGCAGGGTGCCTGTCCCTGAGACCCTGCTCTGGCCCACCTGGGCAAGGTCTCTCAGCTCACCAGCAGGGTTCACCTTGAAGTCCAGGAGGGCTATGCGCTAGGAGGGCTGGTTGTGGACACCATCCAGGATGTGCTTGAGAAACTGGGTGGCCTTGTCCTCAGCAACTCATCAGCCAGAAAGTCGATGAACTCACGATCCCACCCCCCCCCACCTTAGGCCCTTCAGGATGAGTACCATGTCCATCTTGTTCTCGAAGATGTTAGTGTGATGATGTTGGGGTGCCAGATGTCACGCAGGATGTTCACCTTCTACTCAATCTCCTCAGGCTCACATCTGCTGATGGGATGACAGGAGGTGTTTCTTGATGAACTTGGCTGTATACTCCTTCCCTGTGCCTTTGTACTGGCACTTCCTCACAATGGCAAACTGGCCACTGCCCAGCTCCTCCCGCATCTTGGAATGATCCTCCATGTCTTTCATCCTGAATGTGGACAAGGCAATGGCTTTGCCTTCTAGCGACTTCCACTCCAGCGAGCCACAGTCTGGTGACAGGACCTGGGATATGTACACGCACCATTCCCGGAGGCCGATGTGCACCTTTTTGTGGACCAAGCTCCTGGCTGGACTTGGCAACCACACTGGCTCTGCCACCGCTGTGCCCATCAAATATGATGGCAAAATTAGAACATTTCCAAGTAAAAGGAAACAAAAATATTTTTACAAATATTATCAATCTTACAAAAAATTACTAAAAAGAATTCTTCGGACAGAGAGCCAGTTGTTGTGGTTAAGTGCCAATAACATAATAAGAAAGAATTTTCATCTTCCATTCTGGAGCCCCAAGGAGATCTGGTAGAATAGTGAGTTATAAGTTGGACTGGTAACCAGGAAGTCAGCAGTTAGAATCTATCAGTCTCTTGTGGGAGAAAGATGAGGCTCTCTGCTCCCATAAAGATTTACAATCTTGGAAGCCCTATACAGGGTTAATATAAGTTGGAACTGACTCCACAGCACATAACCACCACCACCACCACAATTTTGGAATGTACCACATTCATTTCCAGCCATAGCCACTATCCATCTGTCAATGATTGCTTGTTTGCTGCTATGATGCTGAACATTTGACTGTGGATCATAACAAATTGGTAACAATGCCAAGAATGAGTATTCCAGAATACTTAATTGTGCTCATTAGGAAACTATACATAGACCAAGAGGCAGCCATTAGAACAGTACAAGGGAACACTAAATGATTTAAAGTCAGAACAGGGATGTGTCAGGGTAGCATCCTTTCACCATACTTATTCAATTTGTGTGCTGAGCAAATAATCCACAAAGCTGGATTATAAAAAGAGGAATGCAACATCAGGATTGGAGGAAGACTTGTTCTGAATATAAAGTAAAGCTTCAATGAGAAATAAATCCTTCACAACATTTTTAGGTACCCTAATACATGGAGTCCTGGTGTGGCACTGTGGGTTAATGCACTGGAAGGCAAAGTCAGTTTGAACCTCAAGGTTCAAAACAGGGTTACTATGGGTCCGAACCAACTCTACGGCACTTAACAACAACAACATATTCAGATGATAAAACCTTGCTTGCTAGAAGGTAAAAGGACTTAAAATATTGATGTCAATCAAAGACTACAACTTTCCGTATGGATTGCACCTCAGTGAAATCCTCACCACTGGACCAATAAATAACATCAAGATAAACAGATCAAAGATTGAAGTTGTTCAAAGACTTCATTTTGCTTGGGTCCACAATCAACGCTCGTGGAATCAGCAGTCAAGAAATCAAAAGGTGTATTGCATTAAACAAGTCTGCTGCAAAGGACTTCTTTAAAGTGTTAAAGAGCAAAGTTGCCAACTTGAAGACTGAGGTGCACTTGACCCAAGCTGTGATATTTAAAATAGTCTCCTATGCATATGAAAACTGGACACTGAGTAAGGAAGATGTAGAAGAGTTGATGCATTTGAATTTTGATGTTGGTGAACAATATTGAAAGTACCATGGACTACCACAAGAACAAAAAAGTCTGTCTTGTAAGAAATACACAGCCAGAATGCTCTCTAGAAGCGAGGATGGTGAGACTTTGTCTCTCATACTTTGGACATGTTGTTAGGAGGGGTCAGTTCTTGGAGAAGGACAGCATACTTGGAAAAGCGGAGGGTCAGTGACAAAGAAGAAGTGCCTCCACAAGATGGATTGACACAATAGCAGCAACAATATAATTGCAAACATAACAATTGTGTGATTGTCACAGGACCAGGCAATGTTTTGTGCTGTTGGAAATAGGTTTTGTGCTGTTGGTAATGAGTTGGACTGACTTGGCGACATCTAACAACAAAGACAACAACATGATGTTGAGTAGGTTTCAGCAGAGTTTTTAGACTAAGATGAATGGGAAAGAAATGTCTGGTGGTCTACTTTTGAAAATTAGCCAAAGAAAAGCCTATAGATTTGCAACTAGAAAGTGTTTCCTTCCATTTTATATAGGGTTATCATGAATTGGGGCCTACTAACAACAGAATAAAATATCATATAAAATAAAAGTTGAGAACAACAACAACAAAAAATATGCAGATTCTAACAGCAAATTAAGGCTTAAAATAGCTGTGTTACTATTTAATAGAGCCAATCTTTAGATTTAACTACATTTATGTGTGGCGCTGTGGGTTAATGCACCAGATTGCAAAGCTGTTTGAACTGCAAGGTCAGCGATTTGAGCTCACCAGCTGCTCCTAGGAAACCCTATACAGGGTTGCTGTGGGTTGGAATTGACTGATGGCACTTAAGAACAACAATAGGGGATAAGGACTCCTACTGTACTGCTATAGCATAAGCACTGAACTGCAAACCACAAGATTCAAACCCACCTGCTACTACTCAGAAACCCTATACAGGGTTGCTATGAGTCAGAACCGACTTGATGGCACTTAACAACCCCAACAATAATAGGGGATAAGGAGTCCTGGTGTGACACTATAAGATAAGCACTGAACTGCTAATCACAAGGTCAGGTGATTCAAACCCACCAGCCACTCCTCAGAAACCCTATACAGGGTAGTTAAGAGTCTGAACCAACTAGATGGCACTTAACAACAACAACATGGGATAAAAGAGTCCTGTTAGTGCTGGGGGTTAACCATTGGGCTGTTAACTACAAGGTTGGTTGTTCAAACCTACCAACTACTGTGTGGGAGAAAGATGAGGCTGTTTCCTCCCAAAGAAGCAGTTCTGTTTTGTACTACAAGGCTGTTATGAGTCAAAATTAACTTGATAGCTCTATCTGGGTATAGCAGATCTCAGAACAAGTTAAATAACCACAAGGAAACAATCAATCAGACCCAGAATGGAAAACAACTTGCAGGAAAATGAGTCTGTTTCTATAACAAATTGATGCTTAAGAAGAAAATGATGTGGGGAAGGAAAGCTCTAACAGAGTAAAGGATACTCTAAGGAGCTCTGGTAGTGTAGTGGTTATGAGTTGGGCTGCCAATCTCAAGGTCAGCAGTTTAAAACTACCAGCAGTTTTGTGGGAGAAAGATGAGGTGTTCTGCTCCCGTAAAGATTTACAGCCTCAGAAACCCTGTGCAGGGTCACTATGAGTTGGAACTGACTCCACAGTACTTAACAACAACAACATAGAGTAAAAGAACCACAATGAACAAGTTCTTTGCCTGGAATTATTTGTTTCCTTTTTTAAACAAACCAACAGTAAAAAACAACTTTGAGATAGTTGGAAAATTTGAAGATGGTCTGAGTATTAGATGTTATTAAATTATTGATTATTTTAATATGGAGGCAGACATTAAATAATGATCTAATTTGAAATTTAAACTTGATTTTAAGTCATCCAAGTTTTTTATCCTTATTTTCTCTTACAGCAAATTCTTAGCAGAATTTAAAACTTTATTGTTGTGGTTAAGTGCTGTTGAGTCAGTTCTAACTCATAGTGACCCTATACAGGGTTTCCATGGAACAACTTGTGAGTTTGAACCACCAACTTTGCAGTTCAAACCAACCGTGTGGTCCAAGACCAGTGGAGAAAAATGTGCTTAAATACGAAGGGGAGTCAAAAATCCACATTCTGATTATATTAAAATACCCATCCACCTCCAAGCCTAACGACTTTATTGAGTGTACATGTGAAATGATTTTGTCGAATAGATGAGTGACAGTGGATTATGTGGCAAATCATTTGCAAATCAGCCATGGGGCTGCCTATGAAATAATCCACAACAGACTAGAGTTTCGAAAGGTTTGTGCCACGTGGGTACTGAAACAACTCACGGAAGAACATTAACAGAAGTATTTGGACATCTACAAATAAAATTTGGACCAATACTCAAAGGAAGGTAAAAGTTTCTTTAAAAAAATGTTAGTGGTGATGAGATATGTATTTATAAGCAGAGTATAGAATGGAAACATCCTTAATCACTGACCAAGAAAAATTTCAAAAGGTAATCATCAGCTGGAAATTTGATGCTTACAGTTCTTTGGGATTCTCAAGGACCAGCCTTGGAATACTATCAGGAGAAAGGTTCAACAATCAACAGTGCTTCTTACAGTGAGATGATTACTGAAGAGCTGAAGCCTAAACTTTAGATTAAATGCAGAGGACTGCTATGTACATTCACACACCTCTTCCCACACTGTTGACACTCTGAAAAATCTTCATTTTGAGGTGTTAACACATATTCCCTGTAGTCCTGTTTTTGCTCTGACAGACGTTCACCTGTTTGGGCCCTTTGAAGACCAAGATTCACCTCTAATGAAGAAGTGAATACAGCAGTGCATTAGTGGCTTACAGCTCAACCTAAAACATTTTTTAATAAGGGAATACAAAAGTCTGTTGACAAATGGACAAATTGTATTGAAAAGCAAGGAGATTATGTCAAAAATGATGTATTTGTCTTTTGTAAAAGTTGAATCAAATAAATGCTATAGCTAGAGTGTAGATGACTCACTCATTTCTTTTTTTTTTTTTTTTTTTTAAATAATAGTAAGTATTTAAAGATCTTTCAACAATTACTGTCTTCTCCTATATTCACTCTCTTTTGAATTGAGGGCTGGCTTGGGGAAATTTAGGTGAATCACAGAGAGGCCAAAAATGCATTGTAGAGGACAGAACAAACAAGATGGCAGATTGGGTAGAAATGCAGTGAGGAGATCCGTCAGCAACAACACAGAATACTGGACTAAGCAGGCTCAGTGGATGGTGCCAGAACTCTGTATCACATATAAAGGAATATTTAGAAGGTTCAAAGGCTTATAGTGAGGGGAATTTGTAGCAAAAGCAAAAAATCCATTACTTTCTAATTCAAGACACTCAGCTGCTCCTGGAGCCACCATTTTGGGTGAGACCAAGCAGGGGGAGGATCAGAGCAGCCACGGACGCCTGACAAAACCGCAGAGATAAAGGTGTGGACATTCTGGTTTTTTGTATATGTTCATTGATCTCTTGCAGTCTGTGCACCTCCATTCTGGTGACTAGAGGGGGTGCCTGAGCTAGTGGACACCGCATCCCCAACCCCAGAGGGTTCTACTATGCATGTGCATCTCCTTAAAATTTAAAGTGACAATTTCCACTTAAAACCAAATGGCAGTACAAAATGACCACAGTTGGCCCTGAAATGTTTATCACTAGAAAAAAAGGCCTGAACGGGGATTGTGGAGCAGGACAGGCAGACTAAAAAGGAAATAGGTCAAAAATTAAACCCTGAGTTATGGAACAATGACCAACAGTGGCATCTTGAAATTTCTCAGGAAGAAGAGTGAGAAGAGAAGCCCATTTCCTGATCACGTCTACCTGGAGGCAATCAGAAACCATAAAAAACACCAAAATACACACCCATATAAGTATTAAGGCCACAGATAACTCCTGAATATGCCCCCAAAACAGAAACAGATGACCATATCAGCATATGTCCAGAAATGAGATAAAGTGACTGAGGTAAATGAGCTGGAAGTAGACCTACACTCCATACTGGAAGATGGGCAGGCTTTGGAAATGCCTGAGAAGGAATTC
>NW_006408747.1:981270-991033 GCF_000296735.1 Chrysochloris asiatica | reverse complement strand
ACAACTTCAGTCTTTTCTCCATTGCTAAGAATGTTGTTTATTGGTCCCGTGGTGAGAATTTTCATTTTCTTTACATTTCAGTGTAATCCATACCGAAGGCTATGCTCTTTGATCTTCATCAGTAAATGTTTTAAGTCCTCTTCACTTTCAGCAAGCAAAGTTGTATCATCTGCATATTGCAGGTTGTTAATGAATAAAATAGACTGTCTTAAATGGAGGGAAGTGTTAATGGAATATAAGGTAACCACAACAGTGGGGCTGGGGTGGGCGTTCAGTTCTGGTATTGGGGAGGGCAATACAAGAAGGGGGAGGAGGTTGAAGAACAAGACAGATAGGGAACACTGAAACAGGTTTGCATGGTCTAAGTGGGACAGAGCTAAATAGTGATGCATACTCAACCTTGGAACAACAGGGCTCTGTGATACAGGGCTCTGTGATACAGGCATAATTTGGAGTGGGGAAATAATACTAAAATGCTTGACTGTCTTATGAATATTGGTTTCCCTTGCCTACTATTGTAAAATAGACACTTGAGTGGGATAGAAAAGTAGAAAATTTGTAAGTCTGTTTTCAGCCTATAACTGATTGGAACACCTAAAAGGATTTATAGACTTGCCCAGTGAAATAGGTCTCTTGCAAAGCCTTTGCAGAGTATAGAACCTTATGTGGAATCCTGAGTCCCATCCAGAACCTTATGAGGTGAGGCATTCCCACTAGCAAGGACAAGCAGTCCAGCCTGGAACAGCTAGAGCAACAGAATACACATCTTCAAAGGAAGATCATCAGGGAAAACCCAAAATAAAAATGTCAGCATGACTGGCTACTACAAGAATAAGCAAGCTGTTTTCCAGGAAGCCATCAAGGCAAGCAATCAAGTTCCTTTACAACAATCTCCCTTCTAAGACTGAAACTCAAAGGGAACAAATGAACAGGCAACAAATGAACTGACATGCAAGCTTGCTGGCAACCACATTGGTCTACTGGTGAGTAGAAGTGGGGGAAAAGCAGCAATGAAGAAATGGGCTGAGTTCAACCACAGTCCATTGACTCCCGTTGACCTGGAGATGAGAGAGAAAAGAGGAAGGGCTGGTTGGTCCATAGTGTGGTGAGACCTGGGGACACTTGAGCCCTTGGACAAGGACATAGCTATGGAGGGCTAGAGCTCAGAGTTAAGCATCCAGCTGATATGAAGTGAGGGGAGATGCACAAGAACACCCAAACTTGCAGACAGTATCCATTTGACCTAGCCACGATGGCTTGATAATCAGAACTCCACTAGAGGAAGATTACACACACACAAAAAAAGTTTTTTGATCAAGGAAACAAGAGTAAATTGCTAAAATTTGATGAACCTGACCTATACTCATGGAGGTAGTAACTCTAAAAATCAACAGAGAGGGAATGAGTTTTCACATCAAGTATCAATGCTGTCCCCTCTGTACACAGGGTAGTTAGAGACTGGCAACCTTGACACTGACTACCTAAAATGAGGGGGCGGTAAAGTCATGAAGTGACTGGTTTACAAGGTTTCAAGAGGGAGTTTAGTTTAAGAGTATGGGGAGGGGGGAGAAAGAGTCCCCACTGAATACTTTTCATCTAGTCTAGATGGTCTGGTGAAAAGAGATGGGGATAAGATTTGTATGATTCAATGGTGAATAATTTTTATCATGACTAATTGCGACTGTCACAATTGTAAAGTAGAAGTTTTGTAACAAAAACAGGGGAGTGGTTAATCTTACAGTCAAGAAACATAGGACCCTAGGACCATCAAGGGAGAAGAGCACAAGCAGAATGCGGGACCTTATCCAGAGAAGCAGCCACACCAGAGATGGAGGCAGAGATGGGGTCATGGATATGGGGAGCGGCTGAGGACTCTAGATTCAGGGGAAGAGAGGGACTAAGAGCTGATGGCCAGGAGGCAGACTTGCAGAATGTGTCCTTTAGAGATAAATTTTTTTTTGTGCCCGAGGGGGTTTTTTTTTTTTTTTTTTTTTTTTAAACCTAAAGTGAATGGAGAGAAACACAGTTCATTGATGGTACAAGGAGGAGTTTGTAATCATTGTAATGAAACAATGTGGATGATTTGTTGAATGTAAAACTGATGATCTGCCCTGTAAATTTTCACTCAATTCACAATAAAAACCTTCAAAAAAAAGGACGGGGGGGATGGAGGTAAAAATTGTTAACTGACGGTACTCGGAGGGGATTGTATTCATTGCAATGATTTGTTGAATGAAAAACTGATGACCTTCCCTGTAAACCTTCATTCAATTTATAATAAAAGCTTTAAACTAACAAACAAAAAACAAAAAACACCGTAGAACAAAAACACTACCAACAAGTAGCATACATTAGATAATTAGATATATCCTTTAAAGCAGCATTTTGTTTTTGTTTTTTTGAACAATCAATAAAAATGCCTTAATATCATCTTAATATCACACCTGATGTGGTGCTGTGGGTTAATGTGCAGATTGCAAAGCCATTTGAACTTCAAGGTCGGTGGTTCACGCTCACCAGCTGCTCCTTGGAAACCCCATACAGGGTCGCTATGGGTCTGAACTGACTGGATGGCACTTAAGAACAATGACAACAATATCATCTAGTAATGTATGTCCATATTCAAATTTTGTTGGTGACTCTTTTTAAATTCCTTATTCTCCTCTTCCCCCATCCCCTGGTAATCACTTATCTTTGTTTGTCTCTATGGATTTAGCTATTCTAGATAGTCCATAATATTGATATCACACATTATTTGTCCTTCTGTGTCTGACTTATATCATTTAATATGTTTTTCAGGTTAACCCATGTATTGACATGTATCAGAACTTAAATTTTCTTTATGGCTAAATAATATTCCAATGTATGTATATACCACAATTTGTTTATTCTTTAATCTTTTGATGGGCATTGGGGTTGGTTTCCCTTGTTGACTATTGTGAATAATGGTGCAGTGAACATTGGTGTTTGTGTGTCTGTTTGAGTCCTTACTTTCAAGAAAGGGGCATGTCTATCCTTTTCTGACTTCACAGTGGAGGAGAATCAAATGCCACATAAGCCAAGGCCTATTCCTATCAGACTGAGACCAGACAAGTCTCCAGCCTCCAACTTCCCTTATTCTATTCTGACACCAACTGTCTTTCTCAGAGAGCTCTACTTCTCTGCTGGGTTTATTATGGGTTGATTAAGGAAGTGAATAGGATATAATTCAGGATCAGAAACAACTCAAGATACAGCAGTTCTGCAGTCAACAATTCCTCTTCTCAGCCATAATGCAGGTATGCCTTGCTCTTGTACTAGACCTCTCAGTAACATGGCCCCTTAGCCTCTGTACTGCTTGAGAAAGTGTTACAAAACTCCTTTAGTACTGTAAATGTCCAATGGCCACCCAATTCTGCAAGGCAGCCTCCTGCCCCAAAGGACTCATTTTTACTTGTCTGTGGGCTGGGAAGCCTGGTATTCTATTTCTCTGTTGCTGCATCTGTCGCCACTTTGCTAGGCAGGGATTTCAAACTTCACTCATAACTCTTCTTTTCTGATGGTTCTGAGATTGTTTGTCAGTCAAAAAGTCATCTGCTTCTGAGATGACTCCTTTTAAACTTACTAGAATGGCAAAACTAATCAATCCCCAGTTAGAGTTTTGTACACCCGATATTTGTATGATCCAACCCAGTCATTTGATGGCAGTTATAAAGACTATACTGTTGTTGTAGATGTTAAGTGCCGTTGAGTCTGTTCCAACTAATAATGACCCTGCATAAGATTCCTGAGGAGCAGTTGTTGGGTTTGAACTGTCAACCTTGCAGTTAGCAGTCCAGTGCTTATCTGATAGCACAACACCAAGACTATGGTTGTTATTGTTAAGTGCTGTCAAGTCGGTTCTGACTCATAGCAAGCCTGTATAGGGTTTTTGAGGAACTATGGTGGATTTGAACCACTGACCTTGTAGTTCAAACTAATATTGCAATTGAGTGCTTATCCTATAGTGCCACATCACTGTCCCATAATCCCTAAAAATGGAATTGCTGTGTCAGATGTTATTTTAGTAGGTCCCTGGGATATGCTAACAGTTTGCTCTCAGCTACTAACTGAAGGACTGGTGGTTGAAATCCATCCAGTGACACTATGGCACAAAGAGTTGGCAATCTACTTCTACAAGCTTTGTAGCCATCAAAAACCTACAGAGCACAAGTTTGCTCTGGCACACATGTAGTAACCATGAGTCAAAACTGACTCGATGGCAACAAGTTTTTTGTTTTTTTTTTTTGATTTATGGTATTTCTATGTTTAACTTTTTTTTTTTTTTTAGGAACCATCAAACTGTTTTCCACAGTGGCTTTTAATAAAAACTTTCTGTAGAAGTGCTGAATGTGTACATAAATGTACAGATGATTACATTTTCACAATGTGACCTCAACTGTGTACCTTTCTGACCATTCAGAGCAGAAACCAAAATAATACCCAGAATTTCCCCTTATTCACCAACCAGTTGATACTCACCTCTTTTAAATTATAAACCTTGTTCCATTCTGTATATTGTTGTTAGGTATCTCTGAGTCATTTCTGACTCAGGGCGACCTAATGTGTGCAGAGTAGAACTACCATGCGGTTTTCAAGACTGTGACTTTTTGGAAGCAGATTAACTGTCTTTCAAGGAACCTGTGGGTGGATTTGAACCACCAATCTTTCAACCAGAACTATAGTGCTTTACTTTTGTACCACTTAGGATGTTCTCAAACCACATTTTAGTTTTGTCTGCTTTAAAATTTCATAGAAATGAAATCATACAATTAGATTCTTTTGTATATGGCTTCGACTTAGCATTGTTTGCAAAATTCATTCATACTGTTCTGGTTGCCATTATTTTCACTGTTGAATAACATTGCATTGTATGAACATGCCGTAGTTTAGTCTTCTATTGATAGATATTTGAATTGTTTCCACTTTGAGGAATTATAAATAGAGATATTATGAAGTTCTTCTCTTGACTTTTGGTGCACATATGAATGTATTTCTGTTGAGTTTATGTAGATGGAATTTGTTTTAGTGAAATCTGAGATTTACAGGAATGACCTTTAATGTAGTTATTTTATCTTCTTTATCTTTGTGGTTCCAGGATCTACCTGTGCCTGGAATCTAGTAGACACTCAATCAATCTTTGCTAATAAATGAATAGATGATTTCTGTAGCAAATTATATTTTCCTCAAAACATAATGTGACACCGCTCAAATTTGTCTGTTTTGGGGTGTCTTTGAAATCTTTGTGTTTATCCACATATGTCAGTTTTCTTTAAAGTTAGGGTTTTATTGCAGAGGTTTTCTATGTTATGTATCTATGTGGGGTAACTGAAATGATTGAAGCCCTGCAGGCGTTTTAAACAACAAGCTCATTAGACTGTCCTATGCCTGTTACTGCTTAGGACTTGCCCGTTTTTTTGCTTTGTGAACTGCCTGACTCTTTCCAACTGCCTAACACTTACGTTCAAAGAGTCATTTATCACTGATGGTACATTCTACAGCTATCTGTCTGGTCCTTTTTTCCAGATGCTGTAACTAAACTTTCTTATTTGAATTTATCCCTGGTTATAATACTATCACAAGTTGGTTATATAAACTTATAAGAAATGAACTTTAAACTAAAAATTTGACTTTTATCTTATTGCCGTGTAGGCGTGGAACAAAAAAGAGCACTTTTTGAGGCTATATTTACACGAGACAAGAAATGCTATGGCATATGCTGCAGGTGCTGATAATGTAGTCGTAAGAAATGGCTAGCAGTATTAGTGTCTTACCTTATTTTACTCTCTATACTTCATAATATGTTACTTTTTCATTGTGGGTGGCATTCATTAAAATAATGAGAAGATGGTGAAATCAGACCAAAAAATATCACACTCTTCATGAAGCTCCCATCTAGATAGACAGCAATGCTGCATCATGTGACTTCTTATGCTAGCAACTTTCTAGAGCAGAAGACTAAACAGAGTTTGCCCTAAAACCTTTAAAAATTAAAAATAATCTATGACTTTGTGAAGGAGCTCAAAAAACCTGGGTACTTGGCCTAGGAGCAACTTTTCCCAAAGGCGGAAGCAGTACTCCACCTTGGCTATGAACAGCCTACCTTGTGGTTAGTAGTCCAGTTCTTATAGTGCCACACCAGGACAACAAGAGCTTAACTGACTCAGACTTTATGATTAAAAAAACAATGCTTAATGGACCTGGGACTTGTCTAGTGTTTATTAAAGCATCTTTTTTGTTAATGTCAACCAATCAGAAAATTTGCCTTCTAAGTTCCTAAATTTTCTGTACATAAACTGTGAAATTTTCCTCTTATGAGAGTATTTTTGTGAGTCTTCATGAAGTGCTGCTGGATCTAGATTGTGCTAGTCCTTCAATAAAACTCGTTGCTTTAATTTTAGCAGAAACTCAAGTTTGCTCTTTGACAAGTTGTTACACATTTTTGCTGAAGACAAAATGTCTTCATGAAAAGGCTAGCTTAGAAATATCAGCGTAAAAATCTTTCAAAGGGAGGAGACATCCAAAGGGGACAATTACTTTTGATGGCTTGTCCAATTAACTTAGAAATATCCTTGACATTTTCCTTCTGGGAAGAAAGACTTTGGGTGACAGTTTTTATGTTGCTGTTGTATGAGGTTACGGATTTTTTTTTTTTTTTTTTTTTCCTCTTCCTTGTTTTCAAACCTTTAAGCTATGGAAATGGCCTTGAACCTAAGCTCTGGAGCTTATGCCAACTTGCATGTATGTAGCTTCTATCTAGGCATTATAGTTGTCATTTTCATTTTTTTCCCCTCTTAAAATCATTTTTTATATTTCATCATCATTTAAAAACTACTATTCCCAAAGATCTATCCCTGTTGCCTTTTAGATGACTGATTACAATCAAAGGTAGGAAAAGTAAAACAAACTTTAAAATAAAAAGCTATAAAAGAAAAGGGGAAAAATCCAAACCATTTAAATCAGTGCCATAAAACTATTTTAGAAAACCAGCTTTCTATATTTTAATGCTTTCCATGTCTGAGGCATTTCTCCAGATTTTGGTGCTATAATTGTAGCACCATCTTGACACTTCTACTTTTAAGCCACAAAGTTTTTGCCTTTTCCTTTTTCAAAGATAAAGAGCTAGAACCCAGAGACCATTGTGCATACTCATGACTCATAGGTAATGGAGCAGCAGGAAAAGGTACATGTTGAACGAACAGAACTATGTCCTGTGCTTTTTGATGGAAATGTAAAATGGAGAAGGTGGCCAGGACATTGAAGGGAGACATGAGGATGGCTGACTTGAGAATATCTGAAGTTGGACCTGCTCCTGCAGTTAGCCAGAACACACTGCCTTCAAGGCTGAAGCCAGTAAAGAGGATTCCCTTGTGGATTTCAGAAAGTGGGACCTCTTGTGGGCATATGAATTGCCCCTTCAAAGATGATCCATTAGGGGGGAAAACTGCCATCCAGTTGATTTTAATTCATGACAACCCCATGTGTATCAGAGTAGAACTGTGCTCTACAGAGTTTTCAAAGGTTGACTTTTCAGAAAAGACCACTGGGCCTTTCTTCAGAGGTGCCTCTGTTGTTGTTATGAAGAGCTGTCAAGTCAGCTCCAAGTCATAACGACTCCTTATAGGGTTTCTGAGGAGTGGCTGTTGGGTTTGAACCTATGGTTAGCAGCCCAGTGCTTATTCTACAGTATCTTACCAGGACTCCAGAGATGCCTCTGAGTGGATTGAAATAGCTAACCTTTAACTATTAGCAGAGCCAGTTAGCCATTTGTGCCATCCAAGAACTCTCCTTTTCCCCATTTGGTAAAAGTGAATCTCAGGCTAGATGTTAACCTCTGTAGAAGCCCTTTATAATCTGACTACAGGGCAGTTTCGCAATCTGCCAGTTATTTGGTTTTCCCAGGGAGCACTGGTGGTGCTGTGGGTTAGAGATGGATTGCTAACCACAAATTGCTATTGTGATTCTGACTAATAGAGACCCTATATTGGATTTCCTAGACTGTAAATCTTTCTTTCCTAGACAGCCTCATCCTTCTCTCTTGGAGCAGGTGATGGGTTTTGAACAGCCAACCTTACAGTTAGCAGCCCACAATGCCTAACGTACAATGTCACCAGAGCTACTTCTTCTTATGAATATTACCTCTTAATCATCAGGAAACCTTATATATTAGATGTTGTCTTCATTTTCCCAATGGATGAAGAATCTAAGGCTACAAGAGACTGTGTAAATTGCCCAGGGTCACCTGGCTAGTAAGCAGTAGAGCCTGCTCCCAATTAGTGATCTTAATGAGTAGCTCTTTATGTTCTCATACACATGCCCCAGGTCACATCTGGTAGATGCTTTCCAATATCAATTCTCTGCTTCTTTTTAAAAAATAGAACTCTGATTTTAGCTGGGCATAGGTCCACTCAGCTGAAAGACTGTGTGTCTTTGTCTTCCTTGCACATAGGTCACATACATGACTGCATCCTGGCAAATGAGATATAAGCAGAAACATTTAGGGAACTTCCTGGAAGCTTTGTTTTGTTTTGTTTTCCTTAAAGGGAAACTGTGTATCTTCTTTGTCTCCTTTCTTCTTAGTGTCATCTGGAATGTGGATATAATCTTGAACCATGAATATTCTATACAAATAAAAGCATACTATGGTAGACCAGAAAGATACAAGCAGCCAGGATTACTGACGTAGACTATGTATGCACCTCCAGAACTTCCTTTTGTATGAGAGAGAAATGAGCTATCTACTTAAAGCTACAAAGGTTTAAAGCTATCTGCTTTAAACTTAGTAGCACGATGGTTAGCTGCTGGACTGCTGACATGAAAGTTGGTGGTTTGATTCCGCAGCACCTAACAAGTTTAAAATCCCTATTTGATGTCTTTCTTACTTGAGTCTGTATAGGATCTGTCATGGAATGGACCCACAACCATTATCTTCTGGCTTCTATCTCAGTGTTCTCTGGTTTCACCTTCTTATTCTTCAAGTAAGGATGTTGTTGCTCTTTTACTGACACAGTGCCTTAGGACCCTTTCATTCATACTAATAAGTTTCTCTGGTTTTGAATCTCAGTTAAGAGAGATGGATTCCTCCTTTACAAGTAGATTATGAGTCACTGATGCTTCTTAGCTAAAAGCTCCAGTTAACAAAGGGTAATTTGAGAAGCCTGCTTTGACAGGTCCTTTAAATTTTTACTACACTCTTGCTCCAGAATTTGTTGTGGTTAAAAGCCTTAAAGAGGGGTCGGTTCTGATTCATAGTGACCCTATATAGGGTTTCCGAGGAGTCTGCTGGTGAGTTTCATTTGCTGACCTTGAAATCCAGTGATTATCCTAGAGTACCACGGGGAGACACCTACCCCAGAATGTTGTTGCTAGGTGCCGATCCTGTATAAGGTTTCCAAAGAGCGGCTGGTGAGTTTGAACCTCGGACTTTGTGGTTCAAACCTACTTCGCGGTCCAGTGCATTACCCTACAGTGCCACACCAGGACATCCTAAATTTACATAACTAAGGGTTTCCTTAAGAGCTCTGGTAGCATAGTGGTTATGAATCAGGCTGCAAAACTCAGGGTCAGCAGTTTCAAACTACCAGCTGTTCCGCGGGAGAAAGATGAGGCTTTCTGCTCCGGTAAAGATTTTGGAAGTTGTCAAAAATGAAATGGAATGCATCAACATCGATATCTTAGGCATTAATGAGCTGAAATGGACTGGTATTGGCCATTTTGAATCTGACAACCACATGGTTTACTATGC
>NW_006408747.1:963107-978765 GCF_000296735.1 Chrysochloris asiatica | reverse complement strand
AACAACAACAACAACAACAACAAGGGTTTCCTGGTATTCTGGTGTGGCACTGTGGGTTAATGAGCTGGACTGCAAAGTCAGTTTGAATTGCAAGTTTGGCGGTTCAAGCTCACCAGCCGCTCCTCGGAAACTCTATATAAGTTCACTATGAGTCAGAACTGGCTCGACGGCCCTAATAGCAACAAGGGTTACCTTCATGCTCCTTGAAGAAAGCCAATATATTCCTACATGACTTGCTTCTCTATACAGTTGGAGAAGCAAGGGTCAGATTCTGGATCAGGAAATTGATTGAAGATTAGGTTTAGTGCAGAATTGGGTATCGTTTTGATCACTGTGAGTTGGAGCCTACTCAACAGAAACTAACAAAAACAACAGCGCTAGGTTATATCCTGACTCTACCACTCATTTTTTTTTTTTTTAATTGTGAATTATGTGTTAGTCTACATGGGAGAACACCAGCCCCACATTTGTCCTACCCTACTTTGCAATGATTACAATTCCCTGCATGCATCATCAAACAACCAAAGGGTACACCAGCAAGCCTGCCCCCTGACCATCAAAAGCCTCACTCACTCCCAGAGACCAGAGTCTCTAGCTGCTCCATCTCTCCATTTCATAGTGTCTGCCTCCATCTCTGACATCGCTGCTTTTCTGGACAGGGTCCTGCACTCCGCTCCTCTCCCTTGACAGTCCCAGGGACCTCTGCTCCTGGACTGGAAATCAACCACTCCCTTTGCTTTGTTACAAAACATCTACCTTTACATTTCCAACACTCACAGTCAGACCTGTAGCAATCATTCACTATTGAACCACAAGAGTCTTATCCCCATCTCCTTTCATCAGCCCTGTCCAGGCAGGTTGGAAACCACTCAGTGGAGATTCTATCTTTCCCCGCATCTTCTGAAACTAGGTTCCCTCATGAAAGTTTGTAAGCCAGTAACTTCTTACCTTTGTAGTGCCACCCCCCCCAATTTTGGGTAGACAGTGTTTAAGTCGCCTATCCTTGTTGACCTTGTATACCAAAGGGGTGGGCATGATCCTGCTATAAAGATTTTGTTTCCTCCTTTGAGCTACTATAGCCACAAGCATAGGTCAAGTTCATCAAATTGTAGCAGATTACTCTTTTTTTCCCCTCTTCTTTCTTCCTCTAGTCGAGTTCTGGTCATCCAGCTGTTGAAGTTAGGGCAAATAGGTACTATCTACAAGTATGGGTGTTCTTGTGCATCTCCCCTCACTTCATATCAGTCAGATGCTTCACTCTTCAAATTGGTTGATTGTGGTGTTTAGTTCCTCTGTATCTTTGTTGAGTTTCTTTCTGGTTGTTCTATCCCTTTTCCAAAGTGGTTACTAAAATCTACCACTATAATTGTAGGTTTATCTATTTCTTTACTCAGTTGTATTATGGTTTACATTATATATCTTGGTGCTTTTTTATTCGGAATGCAGATATTTATTATGGTTATGTCATCTTGCTCAACTGAACCTTTAATCATGATATAGTGTCCTTCTTTATCTCTTATACTGGTTTTTGCCTTGAAGTTTATTTTATCAGAGATGAGTATTGCCACTCCTGCTTTTTTTGTTTTTAATTGCAATTAACTTGGTATATATTTTTCCATCCTTTAACTTTTATTCTTTTTTTGTCTTTGTGTGCAAGATGTGTCTCTTGCAGGTAACATATTGAAGGGTCTTGTTTTCTTATCCATTTTGCCATTCAGTCTCTTCACTGGTTCATTCAATCCATTGACATTCAGTGTAATTATCAATAAGTATGAATTAATTGCTTTCATTATGTTAAGTTTTTTGTGGTGCTGTTCATTTCTTTGTTCTACATGCCTTCTTGTGCTGAGTTCATGTTTTTGTGCTGTTTCTTGTCAGATTCTTCTTAGTTTTAATGTTTCCTTGTTTTACTTGGATCTTCATTTTCATGGTAAGTTGTGAAGTTTGGATAACCTACAGTCTATTAACTTTTCCCTGCATTTAAGACAGTCTATTGTATCCTGCAATCTACCTGACCTCTTCACCACCTGGATCTCTGTTCCTATATTTTTCCCTTCTTTAACATTGTTAATATTTTGATCTTTGATTGACTTCCCAGCTCCTTTGAATTAATTGTTGTAATTTTGTTCTGTTCTGGACTCTGCTATCTGTCATCTGAGTTCCAGATGGTGTTGCCACGTCTGTCAATCTCTGGTTGTTGTCTATTCTTGTTGGTTTTCAGTTCAAAGAACTCCCTTTAGGATATTTTGAAGTGCTGGATTGGCTTTGACAAAATCTCTTAGCTTCTGTATTATCCTGGATTGTTTTGATTGTACCATCATATTTGATTGACAGTTTTTCTGGATAGATGATTCTTGCTTGGCAGCTTTTTCTTTCAGAGTTTTATATATGTCTCCCCATTGTCTTCTTGCCTGCATGGTTTCTGCTGAGAAGTCAGAGCTTAATCTGATTTGCTTGCCTTTGTAGGTAGCACTTCTCTTTTCCCTGTCACTTTTAGGATTCTCTCCTTGTCTTTGATTTTGGAAAGCTTGATTATTATATGTCTTAGTGATTTTATTTTGGGGTCTATCCTTCTTGGGGTTCACTCAGCTTCTTGAATGTTTATCTTCTCATTCTTCAAGATATTAGGGAAATTTTTTTCCAGATGCTTGTCAACTATTTCCTCTGTGGACTTCTGTGATTCATCCTGTTCCGGAATGCCAATCATCTTAAGTTATTCCTCTTCATGTTATCCAGCATGAATCTTAGACTCTCTTTAGATTTTTTATCCTTTTTTCTGCTTGCTCTTCTATCTTAGTGGTATTGAGAGAATTGTCTTCCAGCTCGCTGGTTCTGGCTTCAATCTCTTCACTTCTACTCCTTTGACCTTTCAGTGTATTGTCCACTTCTGACATTTTATTATTAATCATCTGGACCTCTTTTTGCAGGTTTTGAATTGTTTCCAATCTTATATCTATCTTGTTTGATTGCTCCTGTAGCACTTTCCTGACTTCCTCCTTATTTTCCTCAACCTCCTGTGGAGCATTTGGGTTTTTCTCCATCTATTCTTCTGAATTCCTTCTCAGGCATATCCAAAGCCTGCTCTTGTTCTAGTATGGAGTCTATGTCTGCCTCCAGCTCATTTGTCTCAATTACTCTTTTCTGTTTTGGGACATGTGCTGAGATCTTTTGTTGTTTTTTTCTTGGACATTTTCAATAGTTAGGTGCATTTTCAATGATTAAATGAATGTATGCTGCTGTGTTGTTAAGCTTATTGAGTATCTCCTGGTGGATGTGGTCTGGATATAAGCTTACTTTTTCATATGTAATGCCTAGCAGCTGGTATTGGCTGTTGTCCAGATGGTAGGATATTATGGGTTATGCTTTTAGCTTGGCTATAAGGACATGATTGCTGTGTCTTCTTGGGTAAGGTAGGGGGAGAAAGCTCTTACCCCCAGGAAAAATTGAGACCAAAACCAGAAACAACATAAAAATAGAGAGAAAAACACCACTCAAAATAAAAATAAAACCACAGCCAACTGTCCAGTAGCCTTTGTTGCACAGGTCAGTGTGCTTTGCAATGTAGAAACTTCCTGTGGTGGGTGGTATGTCCACTTGCTCAGTCACTATTGTGGAGGTGAACAAATAGATATTGAGGAATGAATGGAGGAAAGATTGTCCACTATTTTTATCTCTGAAGGTTAGTTATGTGTGTGGACAGCATAATTCTCAAAATATTTGTGTCCTTGTGTGTAGTAGTTGGTGTTGACTCTTGCCTTTTATGTTGAGGTTTTACCGGGTGCTCATACAGTTTTACTGTATGATCAGATTTGCTTTTTTCTTACAGGGTAGTTAGGAATAAAGGGTTCTGACCATGTCAACTTTAGGACTGGGTCCCAGAGTCAGACATCATAAGCAACTGCCAAAGGATCAGCCTGTGGGACTGATAGGGCTCTTCCCAGGGATCTCCTCGCTGTGCCGTGGGAAAACTGTGGGCACAAAGCTCGACCCTTTTGGGGGTGCCCACCTGAAGGTGTCCGGGCTGGGCAGTGAGGGTGTGACAGGGTAGAGGAGGAAAGAAAAGTGATAAAAATCTGTCACACCTCTTTTTCCAGATGCTACTCAGTGGTTTTTAGCACTGTATCATTGTATCAGCCTGGCTGCGGCCCTGCCCTATGATCTCAGCCTAGGCTTAGGGGCACCATAGGGAGAGTCCCAATCAACTCAGCAATCACTTCAGCAATTGCTGTATATTCCTTTCCACAGTCAGATTTCTCAATCAGTGGGCACGGGAATCTAGCACCTGGCACCTTATGCTGTTGTTGTTATGTGCTGTGGAGTCAGTTCCAATTCACAGTGATCCTGCATAGGGTTTTATGAGGCTGTAAATCTTTATGGGAGCAGAAAGCCTCATCTTTCTCCCATGGAACAGCTGTTAGTTTCGAACTGCTGACCTTGCGATATGCAGCCCGATTCGTAACCATTTTTTTTTAAAGAGAAATGACATTGTTCAACGGAATTCTTTACAACTGAAAAACTGCCCTCTTATTCCCTGTTAGCTATATAGAACCATTTATCAATTTGTAAGTTTCAGATACTAAGATAATTATTTAATTTTTAAAAAAGTTTTTATTATGAATTATGCGGGTTTACATGAAGAACAACAGTTTTACATTCATCCTATTGTATTTCATTTCATTGCAATGATTACAATCCCCTCCACTCATCATCAAACAACCAAAGGCTATACCGCACTGACCTTGAGGCTCGCAGCCTGATTTGTAACTACTATGAGATCCAAAACTCTGGGACTGCTCCGTGAAGCTACTTCTCTGTTTTTTCCGCACCTCCACCGAGAAGCCTCTCCTACCTGTGTCTGCTTCACCCACTCCTAAACCAGAAGTCTCCTCTACCACTTACTTTTAAAGTTTTGGATTAACAACTTAAACTCTCAGCTTTGGTTTCACCATCATCAACATGGTGAGATTAATAACCACCTCAATTGGTTGCTGTTAAATTCAAGATAATGTATGTGAAGGCATCTTGGTCTCTGCTGAGCAAACAATTCTCAAGAAATGTTAACCTTCCCAGCTTGCCTGTTCTGAAATGAGCCTGGGTTGAATCTCTGCATGGAAAACATTCTAATTTAGGATAATAACTTCCTTGTAATTTTATGAAATAAACCTAGGACTAAAGAGGAAAAATTAAGACTCAGTCTGTCTTGAATGTATACTCACCAAGAAGCTTTTGTTGTTGTTGTTAAGTGCCATCGAGTCAGTTCTGATTCATAGCAACCCTGTATAGCGTTTCCGAGGAATGGTTATTGGGCTTGAACCATTGACCTTGTGGTTGGCTGCCCAGTGTTTATCCTTTGGATAAGTCATCAAGTCTATGGTGGTGGTGGTAGTAGTATGTCTTGGAGTTGGTTCTGACTCATAGTGACCCTGTATAGGGTTTCCAATGCTCTAAATATTTATGGTAGCAGAAAGCCTCATATTTCTCCAATGGAATGGCTGGCAGTTTTACACTCCTGACCTTGAGTCTAGCAGCCTGACTTGTAACCACTACACTAAATCAATTAAAGGTATATCTTTAATGTTTTCTTTTAAAGCTTTTTAAATACAGGCAATTGCACATATAACTATATAGATTTTGACTTTCTAGATTTATACACTCGAAATAGGCTGAGCTGGTAATATTGGCTTGAGATTCATCAATCTTTCTCTTAAAAATGCCTTTCATGAATTTAAACAAATGCCACAAATGTCTATTTCCATGTGTGACCTTTTTTAAAAAATAAAATTCCATGGTTTCAGACTAGATAAAAGAGCCAGATTACAAGTCAAATCTTAATATGAGCAGGGAACTAGCTCCAATAATGCTCTTCTCAAGTCTCTCAGTTAAATTCATCAACTATTGGCCAATTACTTTAGTGTGAACAAAACTGGCTAATCACTGTCCTACTCATATAAGAAATACAATAGAGAAGAGGGAATGCTCTGAGACAGAAAGATCTTTAGAGGTAACCAGGAACCCTCGAGAAGATCCAACAAATAAAACAATTATGGCATACCAAAAGCTAATTCAAACCATATCATAAGAATAAGAAAGTACCCCAAATTCTGATTTTTTTAAAAACATGATGATGACTATAGAGGTATTTTCTTAGAAATGCAAATGTTAAATTAAATTTAAAAATTCCTTGTTTCCTTTGTTTTGCTGATTGCTGTACCATGTTGTCAATTGCCAACTTCCCAAGAAACCATCAGAACAATTCATTGATTAAGCAACATTAAGTGTATTAAACCTATGGCAATGAGAGAGAGCACTACCCTAACAGAGTCCAGTGAGTATTTCAGAAGGAGTGGTCAGAGGCAGAAATTTATAGGATTGGGGGCATGACTCTTTTAATATGAGGACCAGTTTAAGAATGGGAAAAGTTTATGGTATAATAGTTCAGGATTGATGGACACAGCAATCAGAGGGTCTTGAAGCTAGTCTTGATAAAGAAACAGTTGTTTGATAAGAGAACCATTTGCTCAGGTGAGTAATCTATTGTCCTTTAAAGGACTGTTTGCTCAAATGAGCAAATTATTGTTCAAATTAATTGTTTTCAGGAATTTCCTGGTGCAAACAGCAAAATTATTTATTGTTCTACAGGCTTATCTTCCTGGGTAAGAATTTCCTAGAGTAAATAGTGAAGTCATATTGCTACAGGTGGCCTCAGTTCTCAGTCCTGATAGCTAAGAAATGTGGATGCACCTGGAATCAGTTCCCATTGCCTAATGCAAAGTCCAACACTGGCATAAAGCTCAATATCTTGTATTTAATTAGGAAATTAGATAAAGGGATACATGAGTTCTGTCAAAAAAAAGGATGTGTAAAATAATTTCACAAGACTTGAATAGAGTTGAGGGAATTCAAAGTTCAACGTTTAGCCCAAATGGTCCAGATATACTTAAGCTCCAAGGACATGCCATAGAAAAGAGTCAGCTGTAGGGTACATATATCTGATTAGGTTGGTCTGAAATATTCCCATATGATGTTGTGTTTCTCAAGAGCTGGATGTGGCCATTCACTTTTGTATCCCCAGCTTGGAGCATGTGCTTACTAATGCTTGAGATAATGAGTGTTGAAATGAATGAGACTGTAGTAAAGGTTGTGGAGTGGTCTGTGAATGGGGATATAGATAGAGTATGCATAGATGCAAGCTTTGTCTGGTTGGCAACAAGCTCATTAATTTTGAAAACCAAACATTAACAACATGGGGAATCTTGGACTAGGGACAGGCTATGAAGATCCTTAAAGGACACAGAAATATATGAGGCAGAGGAAAGAACAGAGAATACACCTGATAATTAAAAACAGCTCATGTTTACACAGTGCCTGTTAATGTACAGTGTTTTCATTTATGTTATTTCATTTGAACTTTACAATATTCTTATAAAGACAGTAAAACAGGTATTATTATTATTTTATGGATAAGAAATTTGAGGTTCAGAGATGGCTAAGTGTCTTGCCCAACGTCATAACACTGTTAAACTACAGACGGGCCTTGGACCTACATCTTCTGAAGTATTTTGAAATTGCTAAGAATTGGAAATAAAAGTAAAACCGTGAGTAAAGTGTGAGATGTTTTTTTCTTTACCCTTTCAACCATAAGGACCAAAGTTTGCTGAGTTGAAAGTTCTGTAAATAGGCAAAAGTATGCTGTGAATTGTAACTGAATATGAGCTGTAAATGGAGTTGTCAGACTTCATACACCATGTCTGGGTACCCTGAACATAGCCTCTGAACTGCCAAAGTCGACACTGCCATCATTTGAGCACAGATTACTGTTTTTATGCCAAAGTTCTGCCTGGCCACGTGTTTCCACAGGCAGCAAATTTTCAGTATCCCTGTCTGGCTGGGCTTAAGTTTTTGGCAAGAATTTCCCTTTCCCTTGTGAACATCTTGGAAAGCATTTAACTGTGCACAAAAAAATGTTTATTTTGAGAAGCAAGAAAGGACTAACTAAATAAATCCAAAGACAATCCTTACCTCTCCTATCAGATGATCCATATTTTTATAATGTAAGATATTTTGCTACCCCATCATCTAATAGAGTATATACTGGATTTTAATGGACACTAGGTAACCTGCTCAGGATGGCTCTGAGGAAAGTAGTAATTCTCTGTGACTTCTAACCTTGGAGTAGTATTAAGAATCT
The DNA here is from genome assembly GCF_000296735.1 of Chrysochloris asiatica. Lineage (NCBI taxonomy): Eukaryota > Metazoa > Chordata > Mammalia > Afrosoricida > Chrysochloridae > Chrysochloris > Chrysochloris asiatica. The sequence continues at coordinate 970,577 of NW_006408747.1, read as the reverse complement.
AGAGTGGAGAAGCATTGAGGGAAATTGAAAAGAAGTGGTTCTAGGAAAGAAAGAATGGTAATATTATTAAGCTGGAAAACCAACCATTATGCAGGAAACTACAGCTGCCTGCTAACTGCCTGATCTTTTCTCATGTCTCTCCTGGAAAAGTTTCTCTACTGACTAGCCCAGGCATAGAAAATAATTTAGTAGGCCTTAAGGATAGTGGTGGAGTCCTGGTGTGGCACTGTGCGTTAATGTGCCAGACTGCAAAGCCATTTGAACTGCAAGGTCGGTAGTTCAAGCTCACTAGCCACTCCTTGGAAATGCTATGCAGGATTGCTATGGGTCAGAACCAATTAGACAGCACTTAAAAATAACAACAACAACAAGGATAATGGTAAATATCACATAGTCAAATCATTTTGAGGCATGCTAGTATAAAATTATGTCATTTTATAACTATAACATATCTTAGAGTTGCTGTTTCAAGTTTCTGATTTGAGAACAGAGGAACCTAACCTGAGTGAAGATCAGTGACTTTTCTAAGGTCATATATAATTCAGTGGTATCCAAGACTGTTAGGCAAGACTCTTTGTTTTTGTGGTTATTGTACTGTTTTGTGAAACAGTTCTTCTGAAAGTTAACATTATTCATTGTTTAAAAATTTCTCTTCTTCTTACACCAATTTCTTACATTTTGTAAATACTGTTCAAGCATTCCTCCCAATGCGAAGCAAAGAAAGAGTTCATTTGTCTAAATTAGCAGAGATAAGATTAAAAGTATCTTTTGTGAAAGTTTTCTCAGGGGCCCACACTTTAAATTTTTGCTGAAAATTTAATATGGTGGCAGAAATGGAATGAATTAGGGAATTAACTGAACTTCCCACAAGTGAGGAGATAGACCCTTGAAGGCTTGAGGACAAGTTGAATTGTTTAGACAAAGATGGGATTAGAATTTCTTCACATTAGAATTTGTCAAAAATTCATGACTAGGTTCAGGAAGTCATGATTTGTCTCTGCTGTATATGGAGTCCTTTAGGAGATACTGTTGTTGTTATGTACCGTGGAGTTGGTTCTGACTCATAGCAACCCTGTACAGGGTTTCTGAGGCTGTAAATCTTTATAGGAGCAGAAATCCTCATCTTTCTCCCACAGAGCAGCTGGTAGTTTCTAACTGCTGACCTTGCGGGTCGCAGCCTCATTCGTAACTACTATGCTACCAGAGCTCCTTAGGAGATACTGTTAGCATTAGAGAAAATCATACAACTAACAACAGATGCTATAAAGTTATAAATTACTCTGGTTTGGGGAAGTAAAAGATCAATTTCACTTGGACCAGCACTAGTTTCTTTGTTTTAAATGATTTTAGTACAAATTCAGGTGTAGATATATCTCAAGAATAGATTTGATGCATTAGCATTAATTAATAAACCAGATGAGTTGTGTGATGACACCAAGGACTTAATAAAACAAGAAAGTTAAAGATCATTTAAAAAGACAGGAAAGAAATAAAATGCCAAAATAGATGCCAGAAGAGATTCTGAAGTTAGTTCTTAAATATACAGTAGCTAAAGCAAAAGGAAGAAATGAGGAAATAAAAAAACTGAACAAATGACTTCATAGGGCAGCTTGAAAAGACAAAGTATTGCAATGAAAGGATGAAACAGCTGGAGTTAGGAAACCAAAAGGGAAGAACATGATCAGCATTTCTCAAGTTGAAAGAATAGAAGGAAAATTTCAAGCCTCAATTTGCTAAGTTGAAGGATTCTATGGGCAAAATATTGAATGATGTAGAAAGGAAAGAAGATGGAAGGAATATATAGAGTCACTGTACCAAAAAGAAATTGGTGGTGTTCAACCATTTCAAGAGGTAGTATATGAAAAGACTGAGGTTGTCAAAGACTTAATTTTGCTTGGATCCACTATCAACACTCATGGAAGCAGCAGTCAAGAAATCAAATGATGTATTGCATTGGGCACATCTGCTGAACAAAACCTCTTTCAAGTGTTCAAGAGCAAAGATGTCAGTTTGAGGAATAAGGTGCACCTGACCCAAGCCATAGTATTTTCAGTAGCTTCAATGCATGCCAAAGTTGGACAATGAAAAAGGAAGACTATAAAAGTATAGATGCATTGGAGAAGAATATTAAAAATACCATGGAGTGCTAGAAGAACAAACAAATGTATGTTGAAAGAAGTACAGTCAGAATGGTCCTTAGAAGCCAGAATGGCCAGACTTCATCTCTCATACTTGGAACATATTAGAAAAATAGATTAGTCCCTGGAGGAGGACATCATGCTTGGTAAAGTGGAGGGTCAGCAAAAATGGGGAAGACCATTAACAAGATGGATTGGCACAGAGACAGCAGCAATAGGCTCAAGCTTAACAACTATTATGAGGATGGTGCAGGACCAGGCAGTGCTTCGTTCTGTTGTGCATAATGTCACTATGGGAGGAAACTGACTCAAAAACAACAAAATGGGGAAAAAAAGATTAACACAAGAAGTATTAAAAGAAGGAAAGCATGCTCATAGTCACTATACCAAAAAGAACTGGTCAACATTCAACCATTTCAGAGGTAGTTCATATGATCAAGAACTGATGATACAAAAGGAAGAACTCCAAGCTGCACTGAAGTTCCAGAAATTGACAGAATGCCAATTGTAGTGTTTCAACAAATGGATGCAACCCTGGATGCTCTCACTGGTCTATGCCAAAAAATTTGGAAGAGATTCATTATATGCATATTCCAAAGAAAGCAATTCAATGGAATGAGAAAATCGTAAAACAATATCATTAATATCAAATGCAAGTAAAGTTTTCCTGAACATAATTCAGAAACAGTTGTAGCAATACATTGACAGGGTGCTGCCAGAAATTCAAGACAGATTCAGAAAAGAATGTAGGAAGACAGATACCATTGTTGATACCAGATGGATCTGGACTGAAAGGAGCATATTCCAGAAAGAGGTTTACTTGTGTTTTACTGAGTATGCAAAGGCATTTTACTGTGTGGGTCATAACACATATGGATAACATTGTGAATTATGAAAAAAGGCATCATGCTTGGAAAAGTAGAAGGTCAGCAAAAAAGGAGGAAGAGTCTCAAGGAAATGGATTAACACTTTGGCTGCAACAGTCAGCTGAAACACAGCAATGATTGTGAGGATGGTGCAAGACCAAGAAGCTTTTTGTTCTATTGTTCTTGGAGTTACACAACAGACTGGAGGACACCTAATAAGAACACCAGGTGTGGACACAAAATAGGAGCAGAAACTGTGGGATCTCCTAATACTCAGACACTCTTAAACACCATTGTTTTCCCATTATTTAACTCTTTGCTACAAGTTTATACCAAATACCATAGTGTATTTGCCATCAAATGCTGTGATTTACTATAAGTTCTATTTTCTGGCAATACTGGATAATTCTGGTCTCTTTTAAGTCTTTCCAATTTACATTGCTCTCTCTCGCTCTCTTTTTTAAAGTACAGCAGATACTTACTTTAGCTATCACCTGTATCTTTGTTTTCTTGTTGTTGGGAATATACACAGCAACACATACACCAATTCAACAGTTTCTATATGTCCAATTCAGTTACAATGATTGCATTCCTTGAGTTGTACTACTATTCTCTCATCCTTTTTTCTTGTTTTTCTCCCATTCTCTGGTTGAAAGCAGAGAATACCAGAAAGATATTTACCTGTATTTTAGTGACTATGCAAAGGCCTTTGATTATGTGGATCATAACAAGCTATGGATAATTTGCAAAAAATGCGTATTCTAGAGCACTTAATTGTGCTCATGAAGAACATGTACATAGACCAAAAGGCAGTTGTTCTAAAAGAACAAGGGAACACTGAATGGTTTAAAATCAGGAAAGGTGTTCACCAGGGTTATATTCTTTTACCATACTTGTTCAATCTGTATGCTGAGCAAATAATCTGAAAAAAACTGGGTTATATGCTGAACAACTGGTATCAGGATTGGAGAAAGACTCATTAAAAACCTGTGATATGCAGATCGTACAAGCTTGTTTGCTGAAAGTGAAGAGGACTTAAAATACTTACTAACAAAAATCAAAGATCACAACCTTCAGTATGGTTTCACGTCAATGTAAAGAAAACAAAAATCCTTACCACTTGTTCAATAAATAATATGATGTTTAATGGAGAAAAGATTGAAGATGTTAAAGACTTTATTTTGCTTGACTCTACTATCAACACTAATGTTCAAGACAAAGATGTCAGTTTGAGGACTAAGGTGTGCCTGGGCCAAGTCATAGTATTTTCAAGTCTTATATGCATGTGATAATTGGACAATGAATAAGGAAGATTGTAGCAGTATTGATGCATTTGAGTTATAGTGTTGGAGAAGGATATTAAAAGTAGCAATCTGTGTTGGAAGAAGTACAGTCACAATTTTCCTTAGAAACCAGAATGGGGAAACTTCATCTATCATACTTCGGACATATTATCAGGTGGAACCATAGTCTCAAAGACATCATGTTTGGTAAAGTGGTGAGTCAGACAAAGAGAAAGACTCCCATCAAAATGGATTAGTACAGTGGCAACAGGAATGGGCTCAAGTGTAGCAATGATTGTGAGGATGGCGCAGGACCAAGCAGGGTTTTGCTTTGTTGTGCCTAGGTTTGCTATGGGTGGGAACCAACTCCATGGCACCTAATAACAACATTAACATAAATTAACTGCCCCTTTAGGTTTCCAATTGTTTTGAGTTACTGCTTTTAATTTGATTACCTATAGATAGTTCTTTAAAGAGCTTAAGGCTACAGGCAAACTACTTTAAAGTAGTAAACTAATCTATTGCTTGGTTTTAAGATTTAAGGGGATATCTTTGTTTTCAGGTTTACAGATTATCTCAGCAATAGTTTCAGGAGTTCATCCAGCTGTCTTGGCTCCAGAAAGTCTGGAGCCGCTCTCTCTCTCCTCTATCTTAAGAAAGTAGTAGCAATTTCATTTTGTGTTTCCTTTCTCCTTCTGAGGGAAGGATGAAGTACCAGTGTGAAACAATCCTTGCTAATATTGCTGCTACTTGTACAGAATTATATGTTTTTTCTTTGTTAGACGTGTTTTACTTACTGGAATTTGTTGGGTCAAGTTAACTTCTGATTGCAGCTTAAATGCAAAGAAATTCTGACAAATCAAGAATCAAGTGAAGAGGAAGAAGATGAAGGTCTATCTGTTTTTGTTTTTTTTTTAAATCTGTTTATCTATAGAAGACCTAGCAATCATTTAGGTTTAATAGCAGTAGCATAACAAACGAATGCCTTATGTTTAATTGCTACACCATTGGGGGAGAAAAACAAAACAAACAAAAACTAACAAAGTCACTGTGATAACAGATCTTTGATCCTTCTTCTAGTCAGCAATCCCATAATCTTCAGTAATTTTTTCCTCTCTCTATTGTAGCTAAATTTGTTGGGGAGGCTTTTCTTGTTTGGCTGCAATGATACTTGGATTTTCCATGTAGGACATTCTCCTCGATTCCTACTAAATATTAGAGTGTTGTTATCTCTTCACTTGCAGTTTATACTCCTAGATAACTAGTTCAAACTATTCCCCTCCTCTGATACTGAAACTTGAATTAAGGAAAAATGAAACAACAAAACTCCCCTTTTTCTTTGGAAATAATTCAACTGATGAATCTACTTTGATTTGGACTTGTAGATCTTGTTTCTTCTTTGGATTACAAGGTTGAGGCTTTTAGCTTTTATTGTTTACGTGTATTTCTGTTTCACACAACTCTTAGATACTCCAGAACAAATTACAAGCTGTTGGTCAATGACCTGAATGTGTCAGTTCCCCCAGGTTACCTGTTTTGTAAAACTATACAATAAATTCAACTTTTATTTGAAAGAAGCACAGAGTATCAAAACCTATTTTAAGTTTGTGTGTACTGTTTTAAAGTGTGGTGTTTTTAAACACATTCATAAAATCTTTGACATACCTTCCCTCAAAGGTAAAGCCTAATTCACCTCCTCTTAAAAGCTGGCTGCACTTTGTGTCCTGTTTTACTGAATATAATGGAACAGAAGGATGCCCTTCCAAATTTAGGCCATAAAAAACAGAGTTTGTGACTGTCACCCATTCCCTTGCATCATTTCTTCTGGGGGAAGTCAGCTGCCACGCAATGAGAACATTCAAGCAGCTGGGGAGGAGGACTATGTGGAGAATAACAGAGACCTTCCGTAAAAACTAGTACCAACTTGCCAATCATGTATATGAGTCATATTGGAAGGGTATGCTCCAGTTCCACTAAGTCTTCAGATAAATACACCCACAACCAATGTCTTGATTTCAGCCTCATGAGATACTCCAAGTCAGACTCAGTCAGCTGCTTCAGAATTCCTGACCCATAGAAACTGTGAGAGACAGTAAATGATTATTGTTGTTTTAAGCCATGAAGTTTGGGGGAAATTTGTTATATAGTAACAGATAACTAATAGGTAACAATTAGCAGACGATTACTGTTTGATTCTTGAAACCCTTGAAATGAAAAGAACAATTATTGTACAATAAAAAATTGTTCTTTTTTTCCAGCTACTTACATTTTATTCTCATTCATATGGATCACATAAATCCCACAGAAAGTATCTTAAATTTCTGTTACCTTCCATTAGTCCACATTTGAAAGGTCGATATGAATGCATGCATAAGAATGGAGCAGGAATGCCAAAAAGGATTTAGAAATGCTAGATACAGATCCCCTGTTGTTTTTAAGTGCCTTCCAGTCAGTTCTGACTCATAGGGACCCTGTATAGGGTTTCCCAGGAGCAGCTGGGGGGTTTGAACCGCTGACATTGTGGTTAGCAATCCAGTGCTTATTGTACAGCACCACACCACCACTCCCCTGTTGTTGCTAGATGCCATCAAGTTGGTTCTGACTCATAGTGACTCTATGCATAACAGAACAAAACATTGCTGAAGCTGTCTGCCATCCTCACATTCATTGTTACCCTGGAGTTCATTGCTGCTGTCACTGTGCCAAGCCATCTTGTTGGGGGTCTTCCTCTTTTTTGCTGACCCTCTGCTTTATCAAGCATGATATCCTTCTCCAGGAACTGGTCCTTCCTGATAATATGTCTGAAGTATAAGAGACAAATTCTAGCCATCCTTGCTTCTCAAATTAGTATTCTGACTGTATGTTTGTTTTTCTGGCAGTTCATGGTGCTTTTAATATTCTTCTCCAACAACATAACTCAAATGTATTTATACTTCTATGGTCTTCCCTTTTCATTGTCCAACTTTCACATGCATATGAGGCTATTAAATATACCATGGCTTGCGTCAGGCCTACCTTAGTCCTCAAACTGACATCTTTGCTGTTGAACACTTTAACGAAGTCTTGTGTAGCAGATTTGCCTACTGCAATATGTTGTATGATTTTTTGCCTACTGCTGGCAACACTATCAGAGTGTTGATAGTGGATCCAAACAAAATGAGTTCTTTGACAGCTTTAATCTTT
>NW_006408747.1:947992-962012 GCF_000296735.1 Chrysochloris asiatica | reverse complement strand
TTTCCAAGGTGGGTTTTAACTGCCGACCTTGCAGTGTTTATCCTACAGTGCCTCAGCAGGACTCCATTTTGCCCATAGAATCCTTCAGTATTTCTGGTTGAGGCTTGAGTTTTTTCTTTAGTTCTTTCAGATTGAGAAATGTTGAGCATGGTCTTCCTTTCTGGATTTCAAAATCCAGGTCTTTGCACATTTCATTATAATACTTGACTTTGTTTTCTCCAGCTGTCCTTTAAAATGTTGTCTTCAGCTCTTTTACTTCCTCATTTCTTCCATTCACTTTAGCATCTCAACACAGTAGAGCATATTTCCATTTCTGGCATCCATTTTGATCTTTTCCATCTTTCCTTTCTTGTCTTCTTAATTACCTTTTCTCCCCTGTTGTTGCTAATTGTCGTTGAGTGGCTTCTGACTCAGAGCAACCCTATGTAGGGACTCCAAGGAAAACCTGGTGGATTTGAATCGCCAACATTGCATATTGCAGTCCAGTGATTATCTTACAGTCCTGCCACTCCAGGACTATTACTCATTACATATTTCAGACCTTTTGCCTCCTTTGAAAGGAGTTCTGGTTGCATTGTGTGTTATGAGTTGGACTACTAACTGCAACATCAATAGACTGAATAGCCTCTCTGTGGGAGAAAGTTGAGGGTTTCTGCTCCAATAAAGGTTTACAGCCTCGGAAATCCCATAATGGGTCACTATGAGTTGGAATGGACTCAACAGCATACAACCACCACCACCACTACTTCTTTTGACATTCTTGTTTGTCTTGGCGAAAATGCCTTGAATGAGCTTTGGTTCAAAGTACTTGTTTATTTCAAGACCTCATTATCTCTGGAATGAGTTTCTGATAAATCCACATCTCTGTTCTCTTTCAAAATTCTCTCCAAAGGAACAAGTCTGATTGTACCAACTTTTCATTCAAAACCTTTCAAACATCACTTACTGTGTACTGGATTAAGGCTAATTATTTTCCCCAGCATTTATGGTTATGTATAAGGAGCTCTGGTAGCGTAATGGTTACAAATGAGCCTGCTAATCTTATGGTCAGCAGTTCAAAACTACCAGCTGTTCTATTGGAGAAAGATGAGGCTTTCTGCTCCTGTAAAGATTTACAGCCTTGGAAACCCTCTACAGGGTCGCTATGAGTCAGAACCGACTCCACGGCACATAACAACAGCAACAATAAGGATCTAAAGAAGTTAATATTTAGAAGAAGGTTTAAAATCTAATGACATACTATTTAGATGTAAGGTCTCTTTCTCTTTAATTTTTTTTAATACCACATAAGATCTTCTATTTCGTAAGGGATTCTTATTCACTAGCAACTGGGGCTTAGTAGTAACAGTTTTCCTTTGTGATAATGTTTACAAGGTCTTTTAGATTTATTGCTATTTTTCATATAACTCAATACCACCTATTTTTCCTATTTCTTTAACAATCTTTGTGATGGGCTTGGAGATGCTAATTTATCTTCTATCATTCTGGCTGTTAATGCATTTACCTGAAAGTGTGAAAAAGAGTTGATAAGTAGCTCTTACTATAAATCATCAAACCATGAAATTTATAATTCTGGGTCATGTTGAAATGATAGAGCCAGTCATTTTTCAGAATTTCGTTAAATGGGTTGCTCTTTGCTTATATTCTGTATTTGTGCTAGTTAATAATTTTTTTTATTTTTTAGTTCTAAACCCAGTTTTCTGTACTCTAACATTCATTTCAGCTTTTTCAGTGGCTAATTGTTAGGGATCAACAAGGCGCATTGAGAGAGACATAAGACTGGAGAAAATGGTTATGGAGAAAATGGTTATGCTTCTTCTTGTTTGTGTTCTCTTGGCTACCTGTTGACTTTCTCTTTACTTGTGTTTCTTGTGAGTATCAACACATTCTTCAGTTCTGAAGCAGCATTTATTTCCTACAACAGTAGTTGAATCCACTTTTCAATTTTTCCAACACCTGAAGGACAAACTTTACCATCTACCACCAACCTCCACACAGTAGCACCAACTGATGAGGGCCTTTCTTCAGATGTCAGATGTTTCAACTTCTCAGTTTTAAAGTTCTCATAATTCTAACCTCTTACCTTTGCTTTCCCAGTCCTAGGAGAGGGTGGGGGATCTTCATAAGCTTAAACTACAGGGAAGATAATCAGTGTTGCAGATTCAGCCAATAAACATGCAAGATTGATGCCAGTTTGAATTTCAGAAAAGTAACAAATAATTTATTAGTATAAGTATGTTGTTGTTGTTAAGTGCCGTCGAGTCGGTTCCGACCCATAGCGATCCTGTACAGGGTTTCCAAGGCTGTAAATCTTTACAGGAGCAGAACGCCTCATCTTTCTCCCATGGAACAGCTGGTAGTTTCGAACTGTTGGCCTTAAGGTTCGCAGCCCGATTCATAACCACTACGCTACCAGAGCTCCTCAGTATAAGTATATCCTATGCAATATACTTATGTTAATAAATAAAAGGAGTCATAGCGTGGCATTGTGGTTAATGCACTGGACTGCAAGGTCAGTTTGAACTGCAAGATCAGTGGTTCAAGCTCAACAGCAGTTCAAGCTTCTTGGAAACCCTATACAGGGTCACTATCAGTCAGAACTGACTTGATGGCACTTAACAGCAACAACAATACAATATTTAAGGAAACGTGATAGCATAGTAGGTTACATGTTGGGCTACTAACTGCAAGGTCAGTTGTTCGAATCTATCTGTCAATCCTCAGAAGGAAGATGAGGCTTTCTGTTCTGTAAAGATTTACAGTCTCGGAAACCCTATATAGGGTTGCTATGAATTGGACCCAACTCCATGGCACACAACCACCACGACCACCATGCAATATTTGCAATTTAATTATACTAAAAATTATTCACTATCACTCTGAAATTCATTGTATATTTTATCTGCGAAATCTAATTTTAACTGACCAAGAACTTCAACTGCTGTACTTTGAAATATACCCACTGCTGTGTTTGTTTTGAGGCCATGTTTTCCATGGCCTCCTCTTCCTGCCAGTGACTTAGCACACAGGAATACTAAGACAGAACCATTCCTAGTAGACTTGGGACTCCTTCAACTAGAGACTTTGGCTTAATGTCTTTCCTATGACCTTGCTGAAACTTCCTTAAAATTTTATGGTCCCTTTCTCCTTCACTAATTAGTTCTGGCGCGGGGCTGGGGGTTAATGCGCTAGACTGCAAAACTGCTTTGAAGAGCAAGGTCGACTGTTCAAGCTCACCAGCCACTCCTCAGAAACCTTATACAGGGCCGTTATGGGTCAGAACTGACTCAACGGCATTTAACAACAACAAGGAGCCCTGGTGGTATTGTAAGTTGGATCACAAAATTTGAAGTTCCAACCCACTAGCTGCCCTGTGGGAGAAAGATTAAGCTGTCTGCTCCCACAAAAATTCATATCCTGGGAAACCCTAAGGAGCAATTCTACTCTGTTCTATTGGATCGCTAGGAATTGAAATTAATTTGAAGGTAGCGAGTTGGTTTTTGTTTGTTTGTTTGTTTTCTTCTTCACTAGTAGCTCTGGTGATCCATTGGTTTAAGCATTGAGCTGCTAAACAAAGGTTGGCTTTTTTTTTACCCATCAACTACTCCTAGGAAGAAAGATGAGACAGTCGGCTTCCATAAATATTTACAATCTTGGAAACCCCAAGGAGCGATTTCACTCTGTCCTATAGGTAGGATGACTAGAAGTCAAAACAGACTTATTGGTAATAGTTTGGTTTTGGTTTTCTCCTTCACTCAGGTTACATTTGCCTAGCAGTCTGACAGCTCTCACAGTCTTCCCATCTCCCTGTCTGTTTCCTTTTACACAAGCATTTCCCTGTGAAATCCTGTCCAGGTGTCTAACACAGGTTGCAGTAATCTAGAGTAGGAGCAACTTCTTGCAGTTGTGACTCTGTCATGCTTTCCAAACCTATTGCCCTGGAGCTGATTATGACTCCTAGAGACTTGAGAGGGTAGAGTAGAACTGTCCTGTGGGATTTCCAAGGCTGTAAATCTTAACAAAAGCAAACCGCCATATCTTTCTCCCTCGGAGCAGCTGGTGGGATCAAACTACTAACTTTTCAGTTAGTGGCCACGCAATATTTGGAATATAATGAACCACTGCACCAACAGGACTGCTTGTGAGTAAACTAGTCACTGACTAGGTAACCCTTTAAGTTATATAGTCAATAATTTTATACCTTGCTGACAAGGAGTGACATTGTAGGATAAGTACTGGATTATTAACCACAAGGTTGGTAGTTCCACTTCTCAGAAACCCTATACAGAGTCAATATGAGTCAGAAACTGACTTGATGGCACTTAGCAACAACTACAACAACTCTTATATTTAACATTCCTCTTCAAATAGCTGATGTGGTTTCTGTCTGTTGCTGGGATCCTGACTGGGTGCCCCTGAGCTTGGTGACAATTCTAAATTGTTCCAGGAAATTTAGGACACTAAACCATTTCATTAAAAGTATGTGGGATGTTTATTTTCCTTTAACTATCCTCGTTATTTTACCACAGAGTTGGCAAGACAGCTCGAGCAAGATGACTGGCTGTTACAAATGTGGCATCAGAAATTTGTTCTATTGTGTTCGATACTGAGAGTCACATTTGGACACACTGGCAAACAAGAATGCCTCTGCAGGAAGGTAATCATGGAAATACCAAATCTTGAAGCCATTCCCAATGAGAGGAGTGATTATTTAATTTTCAGAAGAGAAGATTGCAGGATGGGATGACTGTTTTCAAGTATTACAAGGTCAGGCACATGGAAACTGGATTACATTTATTTTGCATGGTTCCAGATGTTAGAACTGGAACCAATCAACAGCCAGAATGAGATTTTTGGGTTCATACTTTGGCAACAATGCAAACATGTACCCTTTAAATGTTTGCTAAACAAATATCTGGCAAGATTCGGGGGAAACCAATTTTCCTGCTAATAAAATATATAGTGTTCTTTATGTTCAAAATAAAGGATTTACTACATGTGCTAAGCATAACAATAAAATTTCAACATTTTGAAACTATTCCCAGATTTATTTTTGCTCACGACTAGATATCATAAGTCATTCATAATTACTAAGTCAGGACAGAGGTAACTTACATGGATATCATTATGAATCTGCCCAAATATATTTAGGAGTTTTTTTGTTTTTTTTTAAATCTGTCTTTTATGTTGGTACGCATTTCCTTCTTTTACCTTACATTTACTGTAACATTGTCTCCTTATGTTATTTTGCAACAATCTGAGTTGAAAATATGGCTAATAAATGACCAATGATTTAGATTGTTCCCAGTAAATACCTTAGAATGTCAGATGGCCATATCCTCAGACTTCAGTAGACAGATATTGAGGTGTCAGGTAAAGCCCATGATTGTCTTATACTTCTCATGCATTTGTCTTTCAAAAATATTCAAAAGTGGGACTATACAATATATATTTTTTATTTCCTCTTGAAAGCACTGTCTACTTACATAGAGCAAAACCAATTCACAAGGGAGTTTTCAAAAACTTCATGGATCTTTTTTTTTTTTTTTTAAATAAATGTTTTATTGTGAATTATGTGATAGTTTACATGGGGGACCATTAGTTTTACATTCATTCCATCATACATGGTTTCATTGCCGTGGTTACAATACCGTCCATGCATCATCAACCAACCAAAGGGTATACCCTGCAATCCTGCCCTGCCACCACCCCAGCCCCAGTCATCAGCACACAGCTCCTTTCCCCCTCTGGATCTAAAGTCCCTAGCTACTGCATCTCTCCAAGTCATCATTTCTGCCTCCATCTCTTGCATCGCTGCTTCTCTGGGTAGGGTCCCACTCTCTGCTCTTCTCCATTGATGGTCTCAGAGCCCTCCGCTTCTAGAATGAAAAGTTAATCACTCCCCTCCTTGCTATAAAATGATTTTATGGATCATTTTTGCAATATAATATGTAAAAGGAAAGCCACAGGGAGGAAGTAGGATAATTGTTGCAGGGAAGGGATTGCAATCATTGATATGAAACAAAATGTATAATTTGTTGAATGTAAAGCTGATGATCTTGTCTGTTAACCTTCACTCAATTCACAATGAAAAGTTAACGCAAAAATTCCATTATTTTTTAATTCCGTATTTCCATGAACTTTCTTGAAGCTCCCTCATACATAGCCTCATTTATATACAATATGATGGATTGACACAGTGGCTACAACAATGTTGTTCTCAAACATAACTATTATTGTGAGGATGGCACAAGATTGAACAACATTTCATTCTGTTCTAAATAGTGTCACTAGGAGTTGGAACCAAACTGATGGCATCTAATTAACTATGGCAAAAAAACAAACAAACCCATAGACATATTGAATTAGGCAAATCTACTGGTGTGGCACTGTGGGATAATGCACTGAACTGCAAGGTTGGTTTGAACCTCAAGGTTGGTAGTTCAAACTCACCAGCCACTCCTCGGAAACCCTTCACAGGGTCACTGAGTCAGAAGCAACTCAATGGCACTTAACAACTCTTCAAAGTGTTCAAGAGCAAAGATATCACTTTGAGGACTAAGGTGTACCTGACCCAATCTATGGCATTTTCAATCACCTCATATTCATGTGAAAACTAGACAGTGAATAGGAAGACTGAAGAAGAATTGATGCATTTGAATTACAGTGTGGGAGGAAAATATTGAAAGTATCATGGACTTCCACAAGAATGAATATACCTGGTCTGGAAGAGGTACAGCAGCTTTCTCCGTGGCAGCAAGGAGTTTGAGAGTTTTCCTTTTATACTTTGGATACGTAGTCAGGACTAACCATACCCTGAACAAGGACATAATGCTTGGTAAAGTGGATGGTATGCGAAAAAGAGGAAGACCTCCAATGAAATGGATTGACAGTAGCAGTAATAATGGACCCAAATATAATAAAGACGGTGAAAATGGCGAAGAACAGGGCAGTGTTTCCTTCTGTTGTACTTAAGGCTTGTATAAGTAGGAATTGACTTGGTGGCACCTAACAACAACAATAGTTATATAAGGAATGATGTGTCGTCTTTTGCAATTTCAAGAAGCTGAGCACTCTTTTTTGACTAGTGCCAAGACAGTGGTCTGGCTTGTCTACTCCTTAATCCAGACCTTGTGCTGGGTGAAAGTTAGTGTTATTGTTTTGTTGATAAGTGCTGTGGAGTTGGTTCTGACTTCTAGTAACCCTGTATAGGGTTTCTGAGGAGTGGCTGGTGGGTTTGAACCACCAACCTTTTGGTTAGCAGTCCAGTGCTTATCCTACAATGCCACACCAGAAATCTTGGGTAAACATTCCTGAGAGCATATTTCTTCCAGTATAACAAAGACCTCACAAAAAGCTAGAATTTCCAACAAAGTGGGTTACTTTGAAAATTGAATGCTATAGATCATGGATATTACAGAAGCGAGACTTGTATTAGGAAGGAAGATAGACTAGAATAATTGATAGAAATAAATTTATATGAATATATTTAAATTCCTGTCATGTAAACAGGTTGTGAGACATGGAGCAAAGCAATGGTTCATATGTAAAAGATGTAAAGAAATGTTATATGATACTTGAAGATCAAGTGATAGAGAGAGCTATGTCCTTTCTCTTCCATATTGGCACTTTTTAAAGAGGTCCACCTAAGAATTTTTTTTAGATTTCTAGAAGAATACACCTTGTTTAACTATGCCCTGTACTGTTGATTGGAGCTCAGATACTTTGAAGGTAGATGCTAACTGGAGGTTTTTTTGTGATATAGATATAAATAATTTCTCTTTTGCCAAAAACATAACATCAAAGTTACGTTTTATTTCCCTATAGTACATTAAGTGTATTTATCTCGAAACCTAGAAAAATCTAATTTCAGTGTACTTTTCCTTATGAACTATATGAGGGGATTCAGAAAGTTTGTGGAAAATGGAATTTTTCCATGAATTGTTTCAAACTCCCTCATATAAGTCATAGTTCCTAATAAATAAATAAATAAATAAATTAATTAACCAACTCTGATATCTTACTGATTCCTTCATTAACTAATGACTTGGAAATTTTTTTTCTGTACGTTCACCCCTGTATTTGTATGGAAGTCTTGTTTTTAACTATAGAAAATGCTACTTGACAAAGAAATTAGTCAAAAAAGTGAAGTGGTTGTCCAAGTGGTTAATAAAATATTGATACATATAAAATTTAGAGGATACAGTTTATTCTGCATTATTCAGCTGACAGCTATGTCATTTGATTAAGGGTAGCTCACTTTCAGAGTGATATTGTTTAAACAGAAACCTACCGGAAGAATGCAAATAGGGTGATGAGAGGCCTTTCAAACATTTAGATGAAGTGTTAGTAGCATTAAGAAACAAAAACCCAAGAGGAATCAACTGTGGCAGTTTTTAAGTTTTATATATTCTGTTCTGCTGAATCACAGTTCCTATGAACTGGGGAAAAGTCATTTAATGTCTCTGTGTTCATCTTAGATCTTTTATCTAAAAAATGAATGAATCAGACTTTACAATAATCGTTGTTGATATCGGGCTTTTTGAAGTCCTGGTGTGGCATTGTGGGATAAGCACTGAATTGCTAACCACAAGGTCAGTGGTTCAAATCTACCAGTCACTCCTTGGAAACCCTATACAAGGTTGCTATGAGTCAGAACTGACTTGACAGCACTTAACAGCAAATTGGATGCTTATTGACTAAAAGAAAGACTATACATATTTTGTGTATTTACTGAGATCATGACTAAGCCCTCTGGTTAGAAGTTACAGGAAATTAGATTTTTGGCTTAGTGTAAAGAAAAGCTTTCTATTACAGTTATTCACAGATGTAACAAGATGCCTTGTGAAATACTAAATACTAGGAGCATTTCTGTAGGATCCATAGAAACACTGGTGTGGTGCTGAGGGTTAATGTGCTCTACTGAAAGGTCTCTTTGAACCACAAGGTCGGCAGTTCAAGCTCACCAACTGCTCCTCAGAAACCCTATATAGTGTTGTTATGAGTCAGAACCAAGTTGACAGCACTTAACAACAACAACATAGAGATACTCAAGTAGACTCATCTGTAATGCCATTAAACTATCCAACCAGACTATATGGTTTGATTAAATCCAGGCACATCTTTTCTTGTCTCCCAGAATGAATCCCAAATGGCTAACTTTCTGTTCCACAGGGTATTCTTTCTTTTTCCTGATTTTGTATTTTGTTTTTGTTTTGTTAGCCTGTCTGTGTTTGACTAACTATGGTTAAATACAGCTGTGTCCTGGAGCCAGAATCATCAGTGTCTTACCAGTTCTGCATTTATGATATTATATTGGTAGCTTGAAAAGAGCCATTGTGAGATAATTTGCACCACAGAAATAAGCAAATATTATACATTAGGAATTTTTTTTTTCCTTGTTGGAGATTCAGTATAGGTTCCAAGACACAGGATGTGTCTCTTTTCACAACTGGGTTCAGGAACTAGTTAGTCCACATCTTGCCTCAATCACTTGCCTCAGGTCTCAAATGCATAATCAAGAGAACTCTTTTATGAAACTTGTGGTCTTGGCCATGTACCCTTCCAGAATTAGAGCCACACCCAGACCCAGATCCAGACTCAGAACTGATGGGCACATCTTAATTGCATGGTTAAGAGATAACACTAGGTATATGTCATTCTTATATGCACATGACTGATTATTATGAAGAATTTCGTTTTTGATTTAACTATTTGATATCTGTCAAGTGGATGTTTTTGTTGTTAGGTACCATTGAGTTGATACCGACTCATAGCGACCCTGTGTACAACAGAACGAAGCACTGCCTGGTCCTGGGCCAACCTCACAATTGTTGCCATGCTTGAGCCCACTGATGTTGCCACTTTGCCAATCCATCTCACTGGGGTCTTCCTCTTTTTCTCTGACCCTCCATATTACCAAACATGATATCCTTCTGAGTGACTGCTCCCTCCTGACAATATGTCTGAAGTATGAGAGATGAAGTTTGGCCATCCTGGCCTCCAAGGAGCACTCTGGCTGCACTTCTTCCAACACAGATCTGTTGTGTGTTTTTTTTGGCCCCCCATGGCACCTTCAATATTCTCCTCCAACACTATAACTCAAAAGCATCAATTCTTCTACGGTCTTCCTTATTCACTGTTCAGCTTTTGCATGCATATGAGGTTATTGAAAATACCATGACTTGGGTCAGGCACACCTTAGTACTCAAGCTGACATTTTTGCTCTTCAATACTTTAAGAAGGTATTGTGCAGCAGATTTGCCTAATGCAATACGTCATTAGATTTCTTGACTGCTGCTTCCATGAGTGTTGACAGTTGATCCAAGAAGAATGAAGTCCTTGACAATTTCAGTCTTTTCTCTGTTGATAAGAATGTTGTTTATTGGTCCAGTGGTGAGGATTTTTGTTTTCTTTACATTGAGATGTAATCCATACCGAAGACTGTGCTCTTTGATCTTCATCAGTAAATATTTTAAGTCCTCTTCACTTTCAGCAAGCAAGGTTGTATCATTTGCATATCTCAGGTTGTTAATAAGTAGTCCTCCAATCCTGATGCCACATTTTTCTTCATAGAACCCAGCTTCTCCTATTACTTGCTCAGCATACAGGTTTAATAAGTATGGCGAAAGAACACAACCTTGTCACATACCTGTCTTAATTTTAATCCATTTAGTGTTCCCATGTTCTGTTTGAACAACTTTCTCTTGGTCTAGGTACAGATTCCTCATGAGCACAATCAAGTGTTTCAGAATACTCATACTTTGCAATGTTGTGCATAGCTTGTCATGATCCACATAATCAAAAGCCTTTGCATAGTCAATAAAACACAGGTAAACATCTTTCTGATATTCTCTGCTTTCAGCCAAGATCCATCGGACATCCTCAATGATATCCTTCATTCCACGGCCTCTTCTGAACCTGGCTTGAACCTCTGGAAATTCCCTGTCAATGTATGCTTGCAGCCTTTTCTGTATTACTTTTAGTAAAATTTTACTCGCATGGGATATCAAAGAGATTGTCTGATGATTTGTGCTCTCTGTTGGGTCACCTCTCTTTGGAATGGGCACAAATACGGATCTCTTCCAATAAGTCGGCCAGATAGTTGTCTTCCAACCTATTTTTCATCAGTGAGGGATGATATCAAAGTCAGTCTTTTTTGTTGTCTATTTATAAACTCAAAGAAAACATACTGTGCCCACTGGAATGGACAATGGGGCCAGTGAATTTATTTGGTGTTGTGTTTACTTTTGACTTACAGCTGAGGTCACACAGCCAAAGCAGCAAGCTTTCTGTATCTGTAATTGAGAAAGCTTTCACCTCTCACTATGTGAGTGTGAAATGTTTTCTTACCGCTGGAGGATATTAATTAATTAGATTATATGGCCTCTTAAGTTAAAGAAACTCTGATATAATTGATTTGTAGAGAGTACTAAGTGCTTATATAAGTCTAGTTCTTCCCAAATTCCCAGAAAATACACTAAAGTTCAAATACTTGAGATGGTCTAGTCTGTTAAGAAAAAAAGACTAATTCAAAAGCATTTTATATAATGATCTAAATCTAAGTATATTATCTAAATATGTGACTATAATATAGTACAACCTTTCTTCAGTAATTGACATGATTCATTTTTAAAGACCAGCTCATTGTGTGAAAATCAGCATTATGTGAAAATGGAGGCTGACCACATCAGATCACAGAATGGAATATAACTACATCATTGCATAACTAGCCAATTTACATCATTACAAAACTGCCAAACCACTGAGAATCATGATCTAGCCAAGTTGACAGACAGATTTATCTTGCCTCATACTTTGGTGTTCACTACTTTCAGATATATATTGTTAATGCAAAAAATAGGCAGTAGGCATTTTGCTATTGTCATAAATACTAAATGTAGGAAAATAAGATTTTGGTAAGTGAGGAGAGGGTGTACATAATAATTAAGATGAATTTCTGGATAAATTAGACTAATTTAATAAATTTAGTTTTATGTCAGTTCTTTCCCTTAAATTAGCAGTATAAAGTATAATACATTTGTATATATTTTATGCTTTTATAAGATCTAAGTACACTTTCTGACTTCAACTCATTTATTGATAAAATAAGTTAAGACTTCTACTTAATAATTTTTAGGATTATGAAAATAGAAAAGTATGTGTTTAGCCAAATTGAATTTTAATTGTGACAATATTTTTAATGTCAAAAATGGTTATGTTCTATCCATAGTACACTGAAGGAGCTCTGGTAGCGTAGTGGTTATGAATTGGGCTGTGAACTGCAAGGTCAGCAGTTCAAAACTACCAGCTGTTCTGCGGGAGAAAGATGAGGCTTTCTGCTCCCATAAAGATTTACAGTCTCAGAAACCCAGTACAGGGTTGCTATGAGTCGGAACCGACTCCACGGCACATAACAACAACAACAACAACATAGTATGCTAGCTGAAAGAAAATTTCTAAGATCCTTAAGTTAACTTTAATGTCTTAGACTTAAATTAATTAACTAAAAATCTTTGGATACCCAGACTAAAACATTAATTACTAAGCATATTTTTTAAAAATGTATATACCTTTGCTTCACATTTTATGATGCTAGAGACTGGTTATACTTTTGTATTGTATTAATGAATGTGTTCATTTTTTTCACTTTAAGAAGATATAAAAGTGATATATATGGTTATAATTTTTGGTGCTTACTGACTCTATAGGATAAGCACTGGATTACTATCCACAAGGTCAGTGGTTCAAACATACTAGCCGTTCCTTGGAAACCCTATACAGTTTTGAAATGGAAACAGATTCAATGGCACTTAACTACAGTAGAGGTTTTCCTATCTGTTAAAATTATTATATACAACAGACAATTGTCAATCACCCATCTTTCAGTTTTCCTTGTAAAACAGAAGTTGCTGTTGTTAGGTGTCATCGAGTCAGCTCATAGTGACCTCACAACAGAATGAAACACTGCTCAGTCCTGTACCATCCTCACAATTATTGTTACTCTTGAATCCATTGCTGTTGCCACTATGCCAATCAATCTCATAGGGGGTCTTTCTCTTTTTTGCTGCATGCCACTTTACCAAGCATGATGTCCTTATCCAGGGACTGGACCCTCCTGATAACATGTCTGAAATATGAGAGACAAAGTCTCACTATTCCTTGGCTTCTATGGATCATACTGACTGTACTTCTTCCAAGACAGATTTGTCTGTTCTTCTGGAAGTCCATGGTACTTTTAATATCTCCTCTAACACCATAACTCAAATGAATCAGTTCTGTGGTTTTCCTTATTTCTTAATTCTTCTATCATCCAACTTTCACATGATTATGAGGCTATTGAAAATACCATGGTCAAACATACCTTAGTCCTCAAACTGCTATTTTTGCTCATGAATACTTTAAAGAGGTCTTGTGTAGCAAATTTGCCTAATGCAATATATCATTCGATTTCTTGACTGCTGCTTCCATGAGTGTTGATTGTAGATCCAAGCAAAATGAAGTCTTTGACAACTGCAATCTTATCTCCAATTTTATCTTCGTGGTATTTATTGGTCCAGTTGGGAGGACTATTGTTTACTTTACATTGAGGTGCAATCCATACTGAAGGTTGTCAGTTTAAAAGTTCTAGTTAATACGCACAATTAAGATTATAATAGGAACAATAGTGGAGGAACCCAGAGAGTGCAATAGGCATATATTCAGCAGCTATCCAAAAGGTTCGAATCCACCAGTAGTTTCTCTGGAGAGAAGACCTGATGATGTGCCCTGGTAAATATTACAGCATTGGAAACCCTATGGGGCAGCTCTACCCTGTCCTATAAGGTCCCTATGAGATGGATTCAACCTGATGACACACAATGACAACACTAAGAACAATGATACAGAGAAGCACAATGATGTTTACCTGGTAGTGGAATTAATTCTTGTTTTCCCAGGAAAAAATGAATTGCTTCATCCTCCAGCAAAGTGTCTGTCTTAGAACATGAAATAGAATAGGGAAAGATAAAATTTGACTGGA
>NW_006408747.1:936610-947218 GCF_000296735.1 Chrysochloris asiatica | reverse complement strand
TATCTCTAAACAATAATACTTTAAGTAAGATATCCTATTTTTAAGACAAAAAAGAAAATCTCCACATTTGTAAGGAGTTTAGATTCCTTAAAATTGTTTCTTCCTCTGTTTAGTTCTAAATGTTATTGTTGCTTTAATGACGAGGCAACTGAACTATTTTTCTCAGGCATTCATGGTCCTATCTTACTAAACAATCAACTATCCTCTGGTAAGTACTGTTTTTGCCTATTTTAGATTAGACCCTAAATTGGGAAAGAGTAAAATTTTCAGAATGTCTTTATACCTGAAACAACCTTGGAGATTCCTAGAGCTCTTCTGGAAAAATCACAAAGATTTGTTCTTTCACCTTATAAGAAAAAAGAATGTTAGAAATAATTAGGTTTGAAGAGGATGCCCTGATTCTATTGCCCTGAGACTATTTAAACCTAGAACCAAACATATCCCATAAAATCACCTTTTAGTGAAATAGCAGAGTGGGGCACAAAATAAAAAATATTACTCCTAAGATTGATACGTTTCTTAAAGTACGAAACCAAAGGGTCAAAAATTTCTTAAAAATAAAGTTGAGAAGATAAGGAGACAAGGGAACTAGTGCACTAGAAAGGGAACAAACAGAACACAAACAGAATATGGACAGGACACACTTTGTAAAATGTAACTAATGTCACTCACTGTATGGGAATTGTTAAATGGAAACCTAACTTACTTTGTAAACTTTAGCCCCATAACTCAATAAAATTTCATTAAAAAAGAAAGAATTAAGTTTATTTGGTAGCTCAACACTATTGTAAAAATAGCATGGGAGGAGTTGTCTAATCAGAAGGAGTCTCAGTCTTCTCTAGGTTAAATTTGTGTATGTAAAATGTTTTTAATATAAATATTTCAGAGATTATATACTTTACAGAACAACCCTGAAGATTTGTCAATGCTCTCACTGTCTGTAATAGTTCTTACTCTCAAGGGAAGCATTGATCAAATCCTTATGAAACAGTCATGCACTAGACAACTTGCTCTCCTCTGTTCTGATATTGCTGGTTACTGTAATAAATCAAGCCCAGCCATTCAGTCTTAGAAGTCTTCTTTGCTTTTCTCTCATATTTGCCAGCAGGCTCTGTATGAGATCAAGCTAGAGATCAGATATTCAACAAAAAACGGTCTCAAATCCTTGCAGAAATGGTCTTACTGGGTACTATTAACTGTTATACATCAAAGAATTGACTCAGTTATGGACTTCAGGTTGATGTGACTTAGACAACTTTCAGGTTGTACCAGGAAATTGAGTTATGATTTCCAGGATCCAATTTTTGGTCCAGAAACTGAACTTTGTGAATTCAGACTGCCCAAAACCCAGAAGAAAAAATATTAATTATGTACTAAATGTACTGATGAGAATCAACTCGACAGTACTTAACAACAATAACAATTGTACTGGTGAGCCCTGTGGTGACACTGTAGGATAAGCACTGGACTGTTAACCTCAAGGTAGGCAGTTCACACCCACCAGCCGCTTTTGGAAACCCTATATAGAATCTCTATGAGTTGGAATTGACTAGATGGCCCTCAACCACAACAACAACAATAAATGTACGGATTAGGGAAATATAATACTGTGATCATAGCTTTGTAATATTGTTGGTAAAATTTTTTAATGCTCTTTTCTGATATATGAGGAAGCTCTTTCTCTTTTTTTGTGTCTTCTACTTCTCTCAATTTAGCAGACTATATGCTTTTGTAAACTGAAAAGAAACATTGTCAAAAGGTATTTGTTTCTCACTTTGTTGTTGTTGTTGTTGTTAAGTGCTGTCTAGTCAGTTCTGATTCATAGCAACCCTGTATAGGGTTTCCAAGGAGAGACTGGTGAGCTTGAACCACCTACCTTGTGGTTCAGACGGACTTTGCAGTCCAGCGCATTAGTTCACAATGCCACATTAGGACTCTTGTTTCTCACTAACCCTTGTAATTCAGACATTTTATTAAACCTCCTTACTTTTCACAGCAATATAGTTATTTGCACTAAGAATTTTTTCCAGTATATAGTTGGACAAATTGAATCTACAACTAAGGTCATGCTTGAAAAAGAATCTCATTGAATCAGTTATGACAATCCCACTATGAAGGAAAAAAGGTAGCTTATTTCAGAAGTCAACAACTTCAGAAAATCCTCCCAGGAAAATGGACCAGGTCAGTTTTCATATGAATAACAAGGCCCAGGTTTCCAGGTAATAAGGAAGGCCACTTCCTAACTGACCTTCAAAAATTTGGGGGAATTGAAAAGAGAGAAATTCACCTAAATTTTACTGAAGATGAAATCAAGTGGAGAGAATTCCTATAGGTGTTGTTTCCTAGCCTTAGGGCAGCTGTTGCTGTTAAATGCCATCAAGTTGGTTATAACCCATAGTGACCCCATATAGGATTTCAGAGGCTACTCATCTTTGCAGGAGTAGAAATCCTCATCTCCCTCATGGAGCAACTGGTTAGCTCGAACCACTAGACCTTATAGTTCTCAGTCTATTGCTTACCATACAGAGCCACTGCACTCCCCATTAGGATAGAAAAGCAAATAGTAAAGGTCTTTAAAATTCCAATTTGAGATTTCTTGTATGGTACTGTGGGTTAATGTGCTGGACTGCAAAGTTAGTTTGAATCATAAAGTCAGCGGTTCAACTCACCAGTCGCTCCTTGGAAGCACTATATAGGGTTGCTAAGGGTCGGAACCAACTCAATGGCACTTAACAACAATGAAAATTTCTAGGCAGAAGGTCACTATTTAGCTTTATTAACTGCTCAGTACTGTATGCTTAAATAGGTTTGTATAGTTAATTTACATCTGTTTCTTTACCTTGTAAATTATCAAGGCCAAAGCATAATGACACTAGTCTATATGATCAAGAATAGTTATTTATGATCTAATAGAGAACTGTCAAGAAAAAATATTCAGAATATTCAATGAAAAACAAAAACAAAAGAGAGACTTTCTATACTTCTAATGTCAAATTATGATATTGCTTAGCTCAAAGATTATCAGATTTTCTAGGAGAATTAACTCTGCTATTCACTCTTTATTAGCATTCAGATGCTATGAAAGTACATGATTTCTTGTAGATTTTGTGTAGTAGAGATGCAGATTATTTACACCAATAGAAAATATAACCACCATGGCTATAGTTTTATTTCCCTATTGTCAAGTTCTGTTAAGATGGTTCTGCCTCATAATGACCGTGCATTGGGTTTCCAAGAAACAGCTGCTAGGTTTGAGCTACCAACTATGTGGTTCAAAGTCCAGTGCTGATCCTACAGCGCCACACCAGTAGTCCAAATAATGATAATGGAGATCTTAAAAACGCAGGATAATTTGTGATCATAGAATTTTTAGCAGCTTGTATTATCAAAAATACTCAAAAAGGTACAAAAATAGAGAGATTGCCATGATGAACTGTCATGTATGCTGTGGCCAGCTTAACAATGATCATCTAGACCAAACTCATTTTACCTACCTCTATCCACTTCCCCGACCCCGTCCAGATTACTTTGAAGCCAATCTCTGACATTTCACATGAAAATGTTTCAGCCCACTACCTACAAGACATAAGAGTTCCTTTAAAAGAAAATAGCCTCAATAGCAATTGTCACCTAAAAAATTAGTAAGTTTTTTATCACGTAAAATTTGTTGTTCTAATTTTAATTAAATATATATATAATATGATATGTTTTCGTGCATGTGTGTGAACGATGTAAAAATATGGATAAATCAGTAACTGTAAAGAATTCTAGAATGTATACTGGTAGTTATTTTTGGGTGGTAAAATTATTAATGCTTTTTCCTCCTTTAAACTTTTTCAAATTTTCTATAGTGGACATATGCTACGATTATCATTAGGATAAATACAAATAAATTGAAACAGTACTTCTCAAGCAGAAGTGAGAGTAAAAATGTGTAGGTTTATGAAGTTATAAATTTGTAGTATTGGAGTCCTCTCTACAGCGTAACAGATACGACTCTACTGGAAAGTTTCTTATCACTGGAAACTCAGAACCTCATAAGGCAGTTTATTTTATTCATGTCTCATTCTTGTAGTCAGAAAGCTTGTCTTTATACTCAGCCAAAAATCTATTTTCCTCTAACTTCTAACTGGGGAACTTAATCATACTTTTTGGAAATGTGCAAAATAAATCTAATCCTTCCATTACTCAATAATCATTATTCAACGATTCAATAAACAATCATTTTAGGATTTTAGAGATAGTTCACTTTATTCCTTTTACGATGATGAAACTTAGACCCAAAGAGGTTAAATGACTTTTGCACTGTGATTTGTCACATTTGATGGAATCATATCTAAAACTTAAAAACTACCACAGCACATCGCTCTTAGTCTATATTCCTTAATGTTGTTGTTGTTGTCAGGTGCCGTCGAGTCAGAACCAACTCATAGCGACCCCATGCACAGCAGAACGAAACAATGTCTGATCCTGGGCCAACCTCACTACCGCTGCCACACTCGATGCCATCAATGATGCCACCTGGCTGATCCGTCTCGTTTGGGGTCTTCCTCTTTTTCTCTGACCCTCCATCTTACCCAGCATGACATCCTTTTCCAGCGACTGTTTCCTCCGGACAATATGTCCAAAGTATGAGAGACGAAGCTTAGCCATCCTGGCCTCCAAGGAGCACTCTGGCTGCACCTCTTTCAAAACAGATCTATTGGTTCTTTTGGCAGTCCATGGCACTTATAGTATTCTCCTCCAACACCACAAATCAAAGGCATCAATTCTTCTATGATCTTCCTTATTCACTGTCCAGCTTTCGCATCCATATGGGGTTATTGAAAATACCATGGCTTGGGTCAGGTGCACCTTAGTCCTCAAGCTGACCTTAGTCCTCAAGATGTCCTTAATGAACATCTCATTTTAAATGTTTTCAAGACCTCCTGCTATACTATTTACACTCTTCTTGTAAGTCTGTTTGGGCAGTGTGTCTTGTCATGAGGTTCCCAGAACCTAATCAGATGCCACAGGAGTCCTGGTGTGGCGCTGTGGTTTAATGTACTGGACTACAAGGTCAGTTTGAACTGCAAGTTCAGTAGTTCAAACTCACCAGATGCTTCTTGGAAACCCTATACAAGTTCGCTATGAGTCAGAACAAACTACATGGCACTTAACAACATCAATCAAATGCCACAGGTGTCAACTGATTAGTGCCAAGTGTACTGTGGTCTCTGAATTCTGGATTTATTATATTTTATAAACCATTTACATGGCTTTACTTTCTTGACTCACGTAACTATTCATTACATTCTCAATAGTTAAATATATGATTATCATACAAATATAGAATGAACAGAGGTGAAACATTTATTCAACTTATTAACAAATAGGCAAAATAAATGATCAAGCTGATTAAAGAACAAATGAGCAACTGAAGTTTATCTAGTCCATCAGAAAAGACATGCTGAAATTAAACTTTTTGTTTTGTTTTAGGTTAGAAATGAGTACACACACACATGCAAACATATAATGTTTACTGTGTATATATGTTGTTGTTGTTAAGTGCCATCGAGTTGGTTCCTACCCATAGCGACCCTATATAGGGTTTCCAAGGAGCAGCTGGTGAGCTTGAACCGCCGACCTTGCAGTTCAAATGGCTTTGATTTATGTATTTTTAAAATTAATATTAGAAAACAAGTTTCACATGACCAAAAAACTTATCAATTTTTTTAGGTGGCAATTGCAATTGAGGTTATTTTCTTTTTTAGGAACTCTTATCTTTTGTAGGTAGTGCGCTGAAACATTTTCATGTGAAATATCAGAGATTGGCTTCAAACTAATCTGGACGGGGTCGGGGAAGTGGATAGAGGTAGGTGAAATGAGTTTGGTATGAGATGGTCATTGTTAAGCTGGCCACAGCATACATGACACTTCATTATGGCAATCTCTCTATTTTTGTACCTTTTTGAGTATTTTTGATAAAACAAGCTGCTAAAAATTCTATGATCACAAATTATCCTGCATTTTTAAGATTTCAATTATCATTATTTATATCTATTATCATTACTACTGGTGTGGTGCTGTAGGATCAGCATTGGACTTTGAACCACCTGGTTGGCAGTTCAAACCCAGCAGCTGTTTCTAGGAAACCCAATGCAGGGTCACTATGAGTCAGAATCATCTTGACAGAACTTGACAACAAAAACTAGACTCGAGCAAAAATTATAACACAACATACCAATAAGAAAGAATACCTCAGAATTAATTCCGTGAAACCTAATAGTAAAGCCAGGCAAAAACATCACTAAAAAAGAAAATTACAGACTTCTTTTTTGTTGTTGATCACTGATTTGATCTCTTCATTTGTTAAAGGTCTGTCGAGACTTTTAAATTTCCTCTTAAGTCATTTTGTGTAGGTTGTGTGCTTTTAAGCATTTGTCCATTTCAACAAGGCTTTCCACTTTGTTGCCACAAAATTGTTTATAGTATTCTAGAAACATTCATTGTTGTTCTTGTTAGGTGCTACTGAGTCGGTACGGACTCATAGTGACCTTACGTAAACCAGAGCAAAACATTGCCTGGTCCTATACCAGTCTCATAATTGTTGGTACGCTTGAACTCATTGTTACTGCCAGTGTGCCAATCCATCTCATTAGAGGTCTTCCTTTTTTTCGATGACTCCCCACTTTACAAAGCATGATGTCCTTCTCCGGCGACTGGTTTCCTCCTGAATATGTCCAAAGTATGAAAAATGAAGTCTGACCATCCTGCCTTCTAAGGAACATTCTGGCTGTATTTCTTCCAATACAGATTGGTAGTCTATGGTACTTTTAATATTATTCTTGAACACGATAACTCAAGTGAAACTTTTACATACATAAGAGGTTATTGAAAATATCATGGCTTGAGTCAACCACACCTTACATCTCAAGCTGATGTCTTTGTTCCTGAACACTTTAAAGAGGTCTTGTGCAGCTGATTTTCCTAATGCAATACATCGTTTGATTTCTTGACAGCTGTTTCCATGAGTGTTGATGGTTGATCGGAGTAAAATGAAGTCTTTGACAAGTTTAATTATTTTTTCACTTATATTGATGTTATTTATTGGTCTAGTGGTGAGGATTTTTGTTTTCTTTACATTAAGTTATAACCCATACCAAAAACTGTGGTGTTTGATCTTCATCAGTATTTTAAGTCCTTTTCACTTTCAGCAAGCAAGGTAGTATCAGCTACATATCACAGGTTGTTAATGAATCTTTATCCAATCCAGATGCCACATTCTTCATCATATAATCCAGCTTCTTGAATTATTATCTCAGCACACAGATTGAATAAGTATGGTGAAAGAATACAACCAAGGTATAAATCTTTGTAAATTTTAAATCATTCAATGTTCCATTATTCTATTCGAACAACTAACTCTTGGTCTATGTACAGGTTTGTCATGAGAACAAATAAGTGTTCGGGAATATTCATTCTCCACAATGTTGCCCATCAATTGTCATGATCTACACAATCAAAAGCCTTTATATAGTCTATAAAGCACAGGTAAACATCTTTTTAGTATTCTCTGGTTTGAGGCAAGATCCACCTGGTATCTGCAATGACCTCCCTTGGTCCACATCCTTGTCTGAATCCAGCTTGAACCTCTGGCACTTCTCTGTCAATAAACTGTTGCAGCCATTTTAGAATTAGCTTTAGCAAAATTTTGCTTGCATGCAATACTAATGATATAAATGGTTAATTTATGCATTCCATTGGGTCACCTCTCTTTGGAATGGCCACAGATATGAATTTCTTCCAATCAGTTGGCTAGGTAGCTCTTTCCCAAATTTTTTGGCATAGATGAGTGAGGACCTCATGTGCCACATCATTTTGTGGAAAGATTTCAGTTTGTATTCCATCAATTCCCAGTGCCTTGTTCTTTGCCAATGCTTTCAGTGCACATTGGACTTTTTCCTTCAGTGTCATTGGTTCTTGATCATATGCTGCCGCTTGAAGTAGTTGAACATTGACATTTCTTTTTGACACAGTAACTCTGTGTATTCCTTGCATCTTGTTTTGATGCTTTCTTCCTCATTAAACATTTTGCCCATAGAATCCTTCAATGTTGTGACTTGAGGCTTGTATTTTTTCTTTAGTTCCCTCAGCTTGAGAAATGCTGGGTGTATTCTTCCCTTTTGGTTTCTACCTGAGGGTCTTTGCTCATGCCATTATCATACTTGACTTTGTCTTCTTGAACTACCCTTTGATATTTCGATTCAACGCTTTGACCTCCTCATTTCTTCTATTTGTTTTAGCATCTCTAAGTAGGACAGCAAGTTTCAGAGTATCTTCTGATGTCCATATTGGTGTGTTCCTTCTTTCTTGACTTGTTAATGACCTTTTACTTTCTTCCTATATTATGTTCTTGATGTCATCTCACAACTCTTCTGATCTTCAGTCTTTAGTGTCTAATACATCAATTCTGTTCTTCAGATGATCTCTAAATTCAGGTGGGATGTATTCATGATCATATTTTGGCTCTTGTGGACTTTTCTTTAGCTTCAGTATGAACTTGCATATGAACAACTGATGGTCTGTTCCACAGTCTGCCCCTGGCCTTGTTTTGGCTGTTGATATGGAGCTTTTCCACTGTCTCTTTCCACAGATGTTGTCAATTTGATTTCTGTGTATTCCATCTGTTGCGGTCCATGTGTGCAGTCTTCTTTTATGTTGTTACAAAAAGGTATTTGCAATGATGAAGTCATTGGTCTTGCAAAATTCTGTCATGTGAGCCATATTTTCCAGCTAATGATCTTTTCTCTTTGCTTCCAATTTTGCATTCCAGTCTCCAGTAATTATCAATACGTCTTGGTTGCATGCTTGATCAACTTCAGACTGAAGAAGCTGGTAGAATTCTTCAGTTTCATCATTACTGGCTTTAGTGGTTGGTGCAGAAATTTGAATAATAATTGTATTTACTGGTCTTCCTTGTAGGTGTATGGGGATTAGCCTGTCACAGGCAGTGTTGTACTTCAAGATAGATCTTGAAATGTTCATTTTGATGATGAATGTATGGCATTCCTCTTCAGTTGTTATTCTGGCATAGTAAACCATGTGATTGTCAATTTCAAAATGACCACTAACAGTCGATTTCAGCTCACTAATGCCCAGGATATTGATATTTATGTGTTCCATATCATTTTTGACAACTTCCAATTTTCCTAGATTAATACTTTGTATATTCTATGTTCTTATTATTAATGGATGCTTACAGCTGTTTCTCCTCATTTTGAGTTGTGCCCCTTCACAAAATGAAGGTCCTAAAAACTTTACAACAATCACATCATTATGGTCAACTTTATTTCAGGAGACTGCTCTTTCCCAGTTGTACTTTGAGTGCATTCCTGTCTGAGGGACTCATTGTCTGGTATGCTATCTGACAATAATCTGGCACTCTTTATCATGTTTGAGTATTTGCTAATCTCATGCTATCTGATAGTATTCCACTGCTATTCATATATATATATATATTAATGTTTTATTGTGAATTATGTGATAGTTTACATGGGAGAACATTAGCTTTACATTCATCCTGTCATATATTGTTTCACTGCCATGATTACAATCCCCTCCATGCATCATCAGCCAAGCACCCGGTCTTCAGCACACAGACCCTTTCCCTTTCTGGTTCTAAAGTCCCCAGCCACTCCATCTCTCCACGTCATCATCTATGTCTCCATCTCTGGTGTCACTGTTTCTCTGGGTAGGGTCCCACACTCTGCTCTTCTCCCTTGATGGTCCTAGGGACCTCCGCTCCTAGACTGCAAAGTCAATCACTCCCGTCCTTTTGCTACAAAACGTTTACCTTTACATTTCCAATCCTCACAATCAGTGAGTGTTTAGAGATCATCTGAAGAACAGAATTGATGTATTAGACACTAATACAATTATTCACTATTGTATCACAAGAGACCTAGCCGCTTCTCCTTTCATCAGCCCCACCTAGACAGATTGGATACTACTCAGTGGAGATTCTACCTTCCTCCATGCCCTATGGATCTAGGTTCCCACTTGAAAACTTGTAAGCCAGTCACTTCTTGCCTTTGTAGTGCCCCCATTCTGGGTAGCCAATGTCCAAGTTGCCCATCCCTGTCTACTCTGTGTATGGAAGGGGTGGGAATGATCCTTTCTGTAAAGATTTGCTCCCTCTTTTGAGCTACTGCATGCATTGTTGTTGTTGTTGTTAAGTGCCATCGAGTCGGTTCTGACCCATAGCGACCCTGTACAGGGTTTCCAAAGCTGTAAATCTTTACGGGAGCGGAAAGCCTCATCTTTCTCCTGCGGAACGGCTGGTAGTTTTGAACTGCTGACCTTGTGGTTCGCAGCCTGATTCGTAACCACTACGCTACCAGAGCTCCTTAGGTGTAGGTCAAGTTCATCAAGTTGTATCAGATTACTCTTTTTTTCCTCTTCTTTCTTCTTCTATTTGAGCTCTGATCATCCAGTCATAAAAGTCAGGTCATGTGGGTATGATCAGCAAGTGTGGGTGTTCTTATGCATATACCCTCGATTCTTATCAGCTGGACCCTTCACTCTCCACTCTAGTCCTCTGTGGCTATGTCACTGACTCTGGGCCCA
>NW_006408747.1:916927-935964 GCF_000296735.1 Chrysochloris asiatica | reverse complement strand
CCTGTTGTTCCAAGGTTGTACAAACATCATTCTTTTCCTCTGTCCCACTTAGCCTATGCAAACCTGCCTAATTGTTTTCCCATCCCCTTTGTTTTTCCATTCTGCTCCCCCTTCTTGTCTATTGCCCCTCTCACTAGCACCCAAACTATCCCGTGTCTGTTCCTACCCAGTGATCCATCTTCCCCTCCCTCCCCTCACTCCACCACCCACATCCCGGTAACCAGCAAAGAATCCTCCCACCCTTTAATATGGGTTCTTTTTCTTAGTCTTTTACAGTAGTGGTCCCATGCAGTATTTCTCCTTTTGTGACTAATTTCACTCAACATAATGTCCTCAAGGTTCATCCATATTATGCGGTGGCTTGCAGCTTCCTTGTTATTCTTCAAGATAGCATAGTATTTCATTGTGTGTATCTATTCTTCAGTTGATAGGCACTTTGGCTGTCTTCATCTTGTCTCTTTTATTTATTATTTCCAGTAAGTTATCCCTAAGCTGCTATTTGACATTTTGATATCTTGTGTTTACTTTTGTTTTTACAACTATTCCTATAGGGCATGGACTTTGATATTCTGCTGCTGGTGGTTCTGGATCCCTTGCTGCTAGACCTAGATAAATTCCTGGAGGCTCTAAAACTGTGATTCTAAAATTTTCTGGTTTCTGATATGGGAAAGAGAATCCAGATGAGTAGGAGGGAACAGGTATTGGCTGGCAAAATTGAAGCTTTGAGCCAACAGACTAGAACACTGTCCTAAGCATGTTGGGATCCAGACAAGGGGAAAATCAAGTTCTGACAGAGCCTGGAGCCTGGAAGAGATACCACGTTTAAAATGTGAACGTTACTTCAGGGGCTAAGTTTTATAACCCAATTATGGACACTGTTGTTAAAGCAGGGAAGAAGAGAGTTTGCTTTCCAGACAGATACACTGTCCATTGGTCAATGTTTTCATCTGAAAGTTGGACATAGCAAATGTCAGTGCACTAGAATGAATATAAAACATGCTGAGAAATTGCTCTGGTTTGCCTTCATTGCAGATAGCAGGAAATGAAGGAAGAATAGAATTGCTCTACTTTCTGTAGTATAGTTAAATATCAGGAATAAACCTGTTAACAGGTACACAGAGAATAATTATAAACTTTCCTTACATGAAACTTTGCTGCATGCAATATTCAAGTTTTCATTATCACTCCAGTCTCAAATCCTCCATGATGAAAATTTGAAACAAACAAGAGAAAATTTTAATTTGGATAAAAAAGAAGGGTGGTAACCACGTAACGGAGATCTTCTGTGAGTGTCTTTGCTGTTTGAAGAAATCTATTGAGATGATCATCTAGTTCAGTTGCTACAAAAGTATGTGTCATTTAAGGCCCGTTAAGACAATATCTGGCTGCATATATGTTCGTGGTCCCATAAGGTTGCTCTATGAAAAAAAAGGAAATTAATTCTCCTTTGTTTATTGTTATTGTTTTTAGGTGCCGTTGAGTTAGGTCCAACTCATAGCGACCCTATGTATAACAGAATGAGACATTGCCTGATCCTGTGCCATCCTCACAATTGTTGCTATAATTTTCGTTGATCCTGTGCTTTATCAAGCGTGATGTCTTCCTCCATGGACTGGTTCCTCCTGAAAGTGTGCCTGAAGTATGAGAGACGAAGTCTTAGCTTCTAAGGAGCATCTGGGTTATACTTCTTTCAATACAGATTTATTGGTTCTTTTGGTAGTCCATGGTACTTTTAATATTCTTCTCCAATAGCACAATTCAAATACATTGATTCTTCTATGGTCTTCTTTATTTATTGTCCAATTTTCACATGCATATGAGTTTACTAAAAATATCATAGCTTGGGTCAGGTGCCCCTCAGTACTCAAACTGACATCTTTGCTCTTGAACACTTCAGAGGGGTCTTGTGCAGCAGATTTGCCTAATGCAATAAACTGTTTGATGTCTTGACTGCTGCTTCTATGAGTGTTGATAGTGGGTCCAAGCAAAATTAAGTCTTAGACAGCTTCAATATTTTCTTCATTTATCATGGTGTTATTGGTCCAGTTGTGAGGAGTTTTGTTTTCTTTACATTGAGGTGCAACCCATACTGAAGACTGTGATCTTTGACCTTCACCATAAGCATTTTAAGTTCCCTTCACTTCAAGCAAAGTTGTGTCATCTGCAAATTGTATGTTGTTAGTGAATCTTCCTCCAATATTCATGCCACATCCTTCTTCATATAACCTTCTTGGATATTTTGCTCAGTATACAGATTGAATGTTGTTGTTGTTAAATGCCGTCAAGTTGGTTCCGTCCCATAGCAAACTTATATAGGGTTTCCGAGGAGCAGCTGGTGAGCTTGAACCACCAACATTGTGATTCAAACTAACTTTTTAGTTCAGCACATTAACCCACAGCACCATACCAGGACTCCCCAGATTGTATAAATATAGTAAAAGATATAACCCTGATGCACACCTTTCCTGATTTTAAACTATTCAGTATTTCCTTGTTCTCTTTAATGACTGCTGTTTATTAATCCCCTCCCCCCCAATGAAGTCCTGGAGTCCTGGTGTGGCATTGTGGGCTAATGTATCAGACTGCAAAGTCATTTGAATTGCAAAGTTGGTGGTTCAAGCTCACCAGCTACTCTTTGGAAACCCCATACAGGGTGGCTATGGGTCAGAATCAACTCGACGACACTTAACAACAACAACAATAAAGTCCTGGTGTGGTGCTGTGGGTTAATGCGCCAGACTGCAAAGCTGTTTGAACTGCAAAGTTCAAGCTCACCAGTCACTCCTCAGAAACCCTGTACAGGGTCGCTATGGATCGGAATTGACTCAACAGCACTTAACAACAACAACAAAAAAATGGTTCTGGCACTGCAGGATACTGTGCTGGACTACAAAGTTAGTTTGAACTGGAAGGTCAGTGGTTCAAATCCACCAACCACGCCTCAGAATCCCTATATAGCATCACTATGGTTCAGAACTGACTCTTACGGCATTTAACAGCAACAGCAACAACTCTGTTTTTGGTGCAGAGCTGTAGGATGAGGACTGGACTGCTAACCATAATACTAGAGGTTCAAAACCACCAGCCACTCCTTGGAAAACCTATCAGGTTGATATGAATCAGAACTGACTTGAGTGCACTTAACAACAACAAATGGTTTTAAAGACCCCAAAACCAAACTATTGTAGCATTGGACCATGGGTGAACATAGAAAGATGAGGCAGAGGATATAGCTTTCGTGAGGGCTCTCAATCTTGATATGATGGGCAGGGAATGGTAGTGGTGATACAGGGGTTGTGGTGCACTGAACAGCGGACAGTATTGGATGCTCTGCTTCCTCCCCACTGGCTTCATCTCACTCAGCTCTTGCCAAGTCTCTTGGTCTCTGTTGCTACAGGCACCAATTCCTCCAGCCTCTGCAAGCAGTGGCATCATTGGCGAGAAGGGCAAGTGGAAGAACATTCTCAGAAGGTTTTTTTTTTTTTTTTTTTTTAAAGTTTTTATTGTGAATTGAGTGAGAGTTTACATGGGAGAACATCAGCTTTATATCATCGTTTGATTGCAATGATTGCAATCTCCTCTGTGTATCATAATACAACAAAATTTGCCTCCATTCCCTCTATTATGTTTTTTTTTTTTTTTGCGGGGGGCAATGTACACAGAAACACTCAGGAATATATAATAATTTAAACAAGCAAAGGGCACATTCTGCAAGCCTGCCTCCTATCTGCCAGCACCGAGTCCCTCTCTTTCTATGAGTCTAGAGTCCTCATGCTTCCTTTCCCCATATCCTCATCTTTGCCTCCATCTCTGGTGTTGCTGCTTCTCTGGATACAGTCCTTCCTTCCACTATGATCTTCTTCCTTGATGGTCCTAAGGGCCTTCTGTTTCTGGACTGTAACATTAACTACTCCCCCATTTTGGTTACAAAACTTCTACCTTTACAATTGTGACAGTAGCAATTAGTCATAATAGAAATTTCTCACTATTGAATCATAATGATCATATCCTCAACTCTTTTCACCAGACCCGTCTAGACAAAATGAAAACTATTCAGTGGGGAATCTACCTTCCCCAGCATACTCTGAAACTAAACTCCCTCTTGAAAGCTTGTAAGCCTGTCACTTCATGACTTTATCACCCCCTCATTTTAGTTAACCAATGCCTAAGTTGCCCGTCCCTCTCTACTCTATATACAGAGGGGATTGGATTGATACTTCATCTGAAAACTCCTTCCCTCTTAGTTGGTATTTTGAGCTACTATATCTATAAGTATAGGTCAAGTTCATCATATTATAGCAATTTACACTTGTTTCCTTTGTCAAAAATTATATTCTTTTTTTATTTTCCTCTAGTTGAGTTATGATTATCAAGCCATCGAGGCTAGGTCTAATGGGTACTATTTGCAAGTTTGGGCATTCTTGTGTATCTCCCCTCAATTCATATCAGCTGGATGCTTCACTCTCAGCTCTAGCCCTCTGTGGCTATGTCCTTGTCTATGGGCTCAGGAGTCCCCAGGTCTCACCATACTTCAGACCAACCAGTCCTTCCTCTTTTTTCTCTCATCTCCAGGTCAACAGGAGTCTATGGGATGTGGTTGAACTCAACCCATTTCTTCATGGCTGCCTTTCCCCCCTCTTCCACTCACCAGTAGACCAATGCCAGCAAACTTACAGGCATGTTCATGTGTTCCTTTTGAGTTTTAGTCTTGAAGGGGGGTTTGTCCTGAAGGGACTTGATTGCTTGCCTTGATGGCTCTCTGGAAAATAGCTTGTTTGTTCTTGTAGTAGCCAATCATGCTGCCATTTTTGATTTGGGTTTTTTCTGATGATCTTTCTTTGAAGATGTATCTTGTATTGTTATAGTTGTTACAGGCTGGTCTGCCTGTCCTTCCTAGTGGGAATGTCCCATCTCAGAAGGTTCTGGATGGAGCTCAGATTTCACCTAAGATTTTTTACACTGCAAAGGTTCTTCAAGAAGCCTATGTCACTGGGCAAGGTCTAGAACCCCTTTTAGGCATTCCAATCAATTATTATCTTATAAGCTTCTGTAATCATGTTTCCTGACATTCCTTTCTATACCAGTCACATGTCTATTTTTCAATAGTAGACAAGAATAACTAATATTCATAAGTCAGTAAAGCATGTTAACATTACTTCCCCTCTTCAGACAATGCGTTGGTCCCTGTATACCAAGAGTCCTGTTGTTCCAAGGTTGAGTACACATCACTATTTACCTCTGTGGCATTTAGCCCATGTGAACCTATCTTAGGGTTCCCCTATCTACCTTGTTTTTCCACCCATCCCCCTTCTTGTGTATTGCCCTCCCTAACACCTGAACTATGTATGATGTGTCTACTCACTATCCTGTGATCTACCCTTCCATCCCCCACCCCTACTGGTAACCAACAAAGAGTTGTTTTTTTTCTTCCCCTTTTAGTATGGTTATCTTTTCTTAAGCTTTTACAATAATGGTCTTATGCAATATTTGTCTTCTTGTGACTGACTAATTTCACTCAGAGTAATGTCCTCAAGATTCAGCCATGTTATGTGGTGGTTTGCAACTTCCTTGTTATTCTTCAAGGTAACATACTATTCCATTGTGTGTATGTATCAAAGTTTATTTATCTAATCTTCCACTGATGTGCACTTAGTCTGTCTCCAACTTTTTGCTATTGTGATTTCATAGATTTTAAGATGGTATTTAGATAAAGTATAAATCCCATAACGTCTTATTTCTTGGAAAGTATCAAGGACTTTCACATACCTCTAACTGATAAATAAGCATGAGTCTGCCAGGTAAAGTTGTGGAAAACTTTGAAATTAGCAAAATATTACTGTTGTTGTTAAGTGCCTTCAAGTCAGTTCCAAGCCATCGTGTGACTCTGTATAGGGATTCTGAGGAGCCACTGATGAGTTTGAACTGCCAACCTTGTGGTTCAAACTGACTTTGCAGTCCAGTGCCTTAACCTACATAGTGCCAGTGGAAAGCTAGACATTGCCTAGAAGACACTGTTTGTTTTTCTGACTTTATAGGGACTTGTGCCTTTCACTCTCTTTAACTAAACTACTTTGTTTAAACTACATTGAGTCAGTTCTGACTCATAGTGACTGATGGACAGCAGAATGAAACACTGCCCAGTCCAGCACCATCCTCACAACTGTTGTTTTGTTTGAGTCCATTGTTGCTGCCACTGTGTCAATTCATTTCATTGTGGGTCCTCCTCTTTTTTGCTGACCCTCCACTTTACCAAGCATGATGTCCCTTTCCAAGGACTGATCCTGCTTGACAGCATGTTCAAAGTACTTTACAATACTGTTGCTGTTGTTGTTAAGTGCCATTGATTCGGTTCCAACCAATAGCGACCCTGTATAGGGTTTCTGAGGAGCAACTGATTAGCTTGAACCACCAACCTTGCAGTTTAAACAGCTTTGCAGTCTGTTGCAATTACCCACAGCGCCACAACAGGACTCCTTACAATACTGTAGATGGTAGAAAACAGATAGTGATGCAAATGCTTGTCTTTAGAGATTTTTCCCTAGAAGGAAAGATGATTCCAACCGTTACATTTTGTTGCATAGCCGGTTCTGAACCTATCTGCAATTTCATTTCAACATTCCTGATTCCCTATATATATTCTTACTGATTCCCTTATTAATTAAGGAGTTGAATAAAATCTTTGGTACATACTCAATTTATATTTGTGTGAGAACCGTGATTTTACTTTTTTTTTAAAAAAGAAAAGTCATTCTGTAACATATCCAACTTTAATTAAACATGCATAAATTATTTCCAACAGCCTCCAAATTATTATTGACACTTTTTTCCCTTAGAGCCTCCAAATTACTATAATTACTATCTTGCAATCTGCAAAAGACCAGATCACAAGACTTAAAGAAAGCTCCTCTGCCTTCAAAGTGTGTTGGGTTCCCTCTCAGCTCCTATGTTATAAAAGAATAGCTCAGGTTTTTCAAGACAAAGCTTGACTTGCAGTGCCTCTAAGAACATGAATACAATTATTGCTTGCCCATAAAAATCCTTAGAAGAACTCTAAATGAAAGGATAAAAGTGAAGAAAAAATGTATGGGGCAATGATAAGATTACGTACCTGACAATTCTTCCCTCTCATACCAAGAAAAAGTAGTAGTTTGAAGTAGGCTCTGCTTTTCCCTCATTGTAGTTGGGACCTCTTTGTGTTAGTGCTTTAAGTTACAGAACCTTGTAACTGGACCCTAATTGGTCCTCCAGAGCCTTAGAGAGTTAAAGTCATTTCTGAATATGTTGAATTTATGCTTAGAGTGAACTTAGAGAATAAGATGCAGGATGGTTGCAAGATTTAAAAAGTTGCTGGGATCTTTCCCATGATTAAATAATTGTTGTTAAGTGCTGTCAAATTGGTTCTGCCTCATAGTAACCCTGTATAGGGTTTCCGATGAGTGGTTGGTGAATTTCAACTGTCAACTTTGTGATTGGTGAATTTGAACTGCCAACCTTGCACTTGAGTGCTTATCTTATAGAAAACACGCCAGGAGTCCAAATTACTTAATTGTTGTTGTTAGGTGCCATCAAGTCGGTACTGCCTCATAGCGATCCCATGCACAATGGAATGAAATGTTACTGATCTTAACACCAGCCTCATAATTGTTGCTGCGTTTGAGCCCATTGCTTCTGCTACTGTGCCAATCTATCTTGTTGGAGGTCTTCAACTTTTTCTATGACCCTTCTCTTTACCAAACATGATATTCTTTTCCAGGGACTGGTCCTTCCTGATAATACGTCTGAAGTATGAGAGATGAAGTTTGACCATCCTCGCTTCCAATGAGCACTCTAGCTTCTTCCAACTTCTAACTTCTTCCAACACAAATCTGTTTGTTCTTTTGGCAGTCCTTAGTACTTTTAATATTTGCCTCTAACGCCACAACTCAAATGCATCAGTTTTCCTATGATCTTCTTTATTCATTGTCCATCTTTCATATTCATATGAGGTTATTGAAAATACCATGGCTTAGGTCAGGTGCACCTAAATCCTCAAACTGACGTCGTTGTTCTTCAACACATTAAAAAGGTCTTGTGCAACAGATTTGCCTAATATAATGCATTGTTTGTTTTCTTGGCTGCTGCTTCCATGAATGTTGATAGTTGAGCTGAGCAAAATGAAGTCTTTGACCACTTCAATCTTTTCTCCATCAATATGGATGCTGTTTATTGGTCTACTAGTGAGAATTTTTGTTTTCTTTACATTGAAATGCAATCCATACCAAAGGCTGTGGTCTTTGATTGTCCTCAGTAAGTATTTTTAAGCAAGCAAGGTTGTATCACCTGCATTTCACAGATTGTTAATGAGTCTTCCTCCAATTCTGATACCACATTTTTTTTCCCATATAATCCAGGGTATTGAATTATTCATTCAGCATACAGATTATATAAGCATGGTGAAAGAATACAACCCTGGCATACACTTTTCCTAATTTTAATCCATTTGATATTCCCTTGTTCTGTTTAAACAACTGCCTCTTGGTCTATTTAGAGGTTCCCTTGTTCTGTTTAAACAACTGCCTCTTGGTCTATTTAGAGGTTCCTCATGAACACAAGTCCTGGTGTGGCATTGTGGGCTAATGCGCTGGACTGCAAGGTCACAGTTCAAGCTCACCAGCTGCTCCTTGGAAACACTATACAGGTTGGAACCAATTCGACGGCACTTACCAACAACAATAACATGGGCACAATTAAATGTTCCAGAATACTCATTCTTTGCAAAGTTATCCATACCTTGTCATGATTCACACAATTAAAAGTCTTTGGGTAGTCAATAAAGTACAGGTAAATATCTTTCTGGGATTCTCTGCTTTCAGCCAAAATCCATCTGACACCAGCAATGATATCCCTGGTTCCATGTCCTGGTCTGAATCTGGCTTAAACCAGATTAATTAATTATGCATCCACAATTATTAGATATTATTTTTTGATGTGTCTCCTCAGTGCATATCTGTATCCTCTTTTGGTAAATTCTTTTAACAACAAGGTAGGAATATTGTGACCATGATTTTTTTATTTAGAACAAACATTATTTTTTAGCTAAGAATGAAATTGTCTAATGCCTGAGAGTTGCTTTAAATCATGTATGTTGCGAGAGAGGGTCATTATAGATGTGTGGATGGGGTAAGATTTGCCAAAATTCATGTATAGGTAATGGACACATGAAAATGTATTGATGTAATTATTCTGTCTCCTTTTGTGTATGTTTTAAATAATTAAAATTAATTAGGAAGAGGAGAAGGAGTAAGAAAAAAAACAAACAAACACAAAACTACTCCCCTAGGATCTAGTCATACCTAGAGCTTCTCTCTTTGTTTACATTTAGTCAATCAGTGGGACCTGGCGATCCTCATCTGGTGATATTTCCCAAAATGTGAGTTATTCTGTCACGAGTAGTATTGTGTCACTTTCAGCATCACAGCTAATGGAGGTCTTAGCACTACCAGTTTGATCACAAGTTTTTCCTGCCATTGTGAAATGAAGATTTTATTTATTTATTGTTAAAGTGCTGTAGAGTCAGTTTCGACTCATAGTGATCCGGGTGACCTTGAACCATGGACCTTGTGGTTCAAACTGATTTTGCTATCAACCACATTAACCTGCCGCATAACACCAGGACTCCTAAAATGAAGGTACACTTTCACATCTCCCAGGTTATTTAGTGGGTGCCTTTTACATCACACAAGTGTGCGCATATGCATGTGTGTGTGCATGCTCTTGAGCAGGCACACACACACACACATACACACACACACACGCACATTTTAGAATGACAAAAACGAATTTTCAGGAACAGTAAAGTTAAAATGCATTTTTCCATATGCAATACAATATAATACAATTTCAGAGCTGCTTCTTTCCACAAAGGAGATAGCTCTCAACTGACATTTTTATGCAAAATAATGTCAGTTCACTTTCTTTGGCCTCAGACTGTGCTTTGAGACCCATATTTCATAAGAAATGGTGTGCATTGGAGAACAGTCTACTTCTCCAAGGACACTCTGAAGCTCACAAAGATTCGGAAAAAGCTTTAGTAGTTTAGGGTTTTTTTCCCCCTTTTTACTATTTCTTCCAGATCCTCTCATCTTTCTTCTGTGGCTATTATAGGAAGGTAGGATGTCTTCTTATAATCTCTACACCAGAAAGATGTAAAGGTTTCATCTCCTCTCCAAGCAAATCTTTGAAGTTGGAGATGCTGGGAGGGGACAGAAGGCTGGAGGCTAGAGCAGAGGCATGTTGCCATCCAATTGATTTAAATTCATAGTGAGATCCTAGAGGACTGACTTGAACTGCCCTAGAGATACCTAGGTGGCAATTCTTTATGAAAATCGACTGCCACATCTTTCTCCCATGGGGTGGCTGGTAGATTGGAACCCCTGACCTTTCAGTTACCAGGTGAGTTCTTAATCACTGCTCAGCCAAGGATCTCCTTGGAATAGCTAAAGTGGGGAGAATTGTTTGCTTTTTCATTCATAAATAACTTCATGGAGATCACAGATTACTGGAATTGAAGGGGATGTAAAGGAAATTCTAGACCAAATCCTTCAATTTACAGTTACAAATGATACTTCCATTGTCAAGAGGAACATTTTTTTAAAACTCCTCACAGGGTGTTTATAATACATATTTAAATGATTCATAACTAAAAATTTAAAAATCAAGAAAAGAATATTCTTGTTTAATAATAGATTACTAAATTGCCACTTCAGCCCCAACCTTCTACATTTTTGTCTGCACACATAAATATTTATTATAAATTTTAATTTCAAGGGTGCCTACAGTTTCATTTTTGCAAAAATCCTCCAGGCACACATGTTGAAGTTCAACAGCAGCTAACCAAGACCCAAGTGATGATGCAGTCCACTCTGGAATCACCATTCTCTGAAATTCTAAACAATGCCAATGATAAAATAGTCCTCTTGTAGGGTAGGGATGGGGGTTTGTTGGTCTAAGTTTGAAACAATTGCTCCAGTTACTGCTGAGTTTTAACACAAAAATTAGCACTTTATAAACACATACGTATGTCCTTTAATAACAACACTATATTCTACCAGTGCCATGGACTGCCAAAAGAACCAATAGATCTGTTTTGATAGAGGCGCAGCCAGAGTGTTCCTTTGAGGCCAAGATGGCCAAACTTTGTCTCTAATACTTTGGACATATTGTCAGGAGGGAACAGTCGCTAGAGAAGGATATCATGCTTGGTAATATAGAGGGTCAGAGAAAAAAAGGAATCCCCCCAATGAGATGAATTGGCCAGGTGGAAGCTTCGATGGCCTCAAGTGTGGCAACAGTAGTGAGGTTGGCCCAGGATTGGACATTGTTTCGTTCTGCTGTGCATATGGTTGCTGTGCATACGGTTGCCGAATCGATGGCACCTAACAGCAACAACAATTCTACCAGTTGTGTCACTTGGGTTGTAGTTGTGTCACCCAATGCAGTAACTCATGGTGTCATGCTCACCATGGATGGATGAAGTGGTGGTGCCAGACCTGCCTCACATGGACCCAGCCCCATGGAGCATGCCAGCCCCTCCTGCCCACATCCCCACCCACAGATCCCTGACTCACCTAACTCCTTCCATATTCCATTAGCCAAGAATAAGATCTTGCTCTCCACCGAATAGCTATGACCTTGATGTCTTCAGCCATCAGCACCTTGATGATTGAAGACAGGGGGAGGAATGTAGGGTGATAGTAGTGGTGAAGAGTTACCCAATTGAGTGGGAAGGTGGTGTTCCTGATGAGTTACTGCACTGAGTGGGTGGGGCTGGGGGATACTGTGTCAGCACACTGGATGATGAATGACACAAACCCTACTTATGCGACTGCCTAGTAACACCGCTGCTTTGGTGGTCCTTCATAGTCAGGTCTCCACCACAGATCCTGGGGTCATTTAGGTATCATCTCCTCTGACAGTGTCAGGGGGTTACTGTCTGCACCTTCTTGCCCCCTTAGTGACAGCATTGTATTCTACATAGGAATGAATTCAGAGCACTCCCAATTTCCCAGTTAGCTGTCAACACACATGGACTCAGTTCCACATGC
The DNA here is from genome assembly GCF_000296735.1 of Chrysochloris asiatica. Classification (NCBI taxonomy): domain Eukaryota; kingdom Metazoa; phylum Chordata; class Mammalia; order Afrosoricida; family Chrysochloridae; genus Chrysochloris; species Chrysochloris asiatica. Next base: position 923,881 of record NW_006408747.1, on the reverse strand, counting down.
TTGTTTTTGAAGGAATTCTTCTAAATTCTGTGGCATTATTTTTCCACCCATATTTTTAAATTGTAATAAATAACGGCAACACGGTGATTTTAAAGATAAAGAAACACAAGTTACTTCAATTATGACATTCTATGAGACTGTTTGTAATTTGTTTAAACATTTTATTATTCATAAATGATCAAAACTCAATAAAATATTTTTGTACATAAAATATTGTATTAAATTTTGATAATAACATTAAAGTGGAAATTTATTATTCTTTTTCAATTTCTGATTTTAAAATGAAAAACTAATTCAGGAAAATAAAATATTGCATCAGAGATAAAATTTTGTAATTACCTATTAACTTTTGTTTAAGTTCTAGTTTTATTAAAATTGACTCTTTAGTTACTGGGTGGTTTTTATATAAGATACTACAAGCCTATAAGTAAGAGTTGAAAGTTGAAATTGTTAGATATGTTAAAAGAAATTTTCAACAAAACATGAATTTTTGCTTTAACTCTTTGAATTTAATTAGCAATTTAGAAATTGGGCAGTCTAGTTTGAAAGTCAGATTAGGATTCTGAGGCATGGTACAAAATGTAAGGGGTTTTAGACAAGAAACACACAGGAACAAGGAAGCTTGCTGGGAACAAAGTGATTGGTTAATTCTAAATTTACTTTCCTTTTATGGCATAGTGGGAGATTTTCTAGCCAGATCGCAAATTATAGACAAGTGTAGATAGGTTGACTTAGGTTTTAGCTTCTGTGAAGGTCAGGTACTTACAGGATATGGACAGTTAAGTTTTTATTTCCTGATGAGTGACTCCATTTTGGGCATAGTAAATTCAGGTTAATAGATATAACAGATAAAACTATTGAAAAGACCAAAGATAGTGACTTTATATTGAGTGTTGTTGTTGTTGTTGTTAGGTGCCATTGAGTCAGTTTCCGACTCATAGCGACCTTAGGCAAAGCAGAATGAAACACCACCTGGTCATTCACCAACTTCACAATCATTGTTACTCTTGAGTCCATTGCTGCTTCCACTGTGCCAATCCATCCCATTGGGTGGCGGTGGGGGGGGGCGGTGTTCTTCCTATTTTTTTCTGACCCTGAACTTTACCAAGTATTGGTCCCTTGAGTATATGTCCAAAGTATGAGAGACAATATCTTGTCATCCTGGCCACTAAGGAGCATTCTGATGCATTTGAGTTATGGTGTTGAAGAAGAATATTAAAAGTACCATGGACTGCCAGTGAGCAAATAAATCTGTGTTGGAAAAAGTACAGCCAGAATGCTTACATTGCTAGAAGGACAATATTTGAATGTCTCAGTCAATATTTGAATGTCAAAAAACATAATCAAATGATGCTGATATTCACTACCTTTTAGCTATTTTCTGATATTTGCCAAGAAAGAAAACTTCAGGCATTTTTACTACATATAAATGAAATTTGTGATGGATTTTCTGAAGACATTTTAGTGGAAAATATGAAATTGTAGAGACATTTGGAAGTCATTAGAATTGAACCCAAAGAAAGTAAGACATGGCAGTATTATAATTTCTGGAACTTACTCGTACTGTGAAATGAGGCTTTTATACGTCTCTGCTAAACTTACGTTTAAGACTTTTCCTAACCATTTGTTTACGTTTCTTCACGTGAATTTAAAATTGATCAAAACTGTTCAATGATCAACAATGAGCTAAGAATGTTCCTGAACCAAGCCATGGGATTTTTAATTACCTCATATACAAGCGAAGGAGTCCTGGTGTGGTGCTGTGGGTTAATGCACAGGACTCCAAAGTCATTTGAACAAGACGGTCGGCAGTTTAAGCTCACCAGTCACTCCTCAGAAACCCTATATAGGGTCACTATGGGTCAGAACTGACTTGACGGCACTTAACAGCACCAACATATACATGTGAAAGTTTGACATTGAATAAGGAAGACCATAGAAGAAGTGATGTCTTTGAATTACAGTGTTGGAGAAAAATATCAAAAGTTCCATGGACTGACAGAAGTACAAACAAATCTGTTTGGCAATAAGTGCATCAAGAATGTTCCTAGAAGCCAGGATGGTCAGATTTGGTCTCTCATAATTTGGATATATTATTAGAAAGGATCAGTCCCTAGAGAAGGACATTATGCTTGGTAAAATGGAGGACAACAAAAAAGAGGAAGACTCCAAAGTGCTGGATTGACACAGTGGCATCAGCAATGGGCTGAAACACACAATTGTGAAGATGGAGCAGGAATGGAGAGTGTTTCATTCTGTTGTGTGTATAGTCTTTATGAGTTGGAACCTACTTGATGGTACCTAATAACAATAAAAAGAAGTTACGATAGATTGAGCAATCTGTTTAAGCTGCTTGTTGAACATGAATATGCAAAGAAGATCAATTTTGGTAAAATAATTGACACATTTGATGACTTTTTTTTTTACAATATCATAGGAAGCTAGAGTTAGAGAGGAATAAAATGGTGGTGACAGTAGAGGATAAGAGAGATTCTGTAAGGCATCATAGATATTTTAATGATATCTGGGCAAATTAAGGGAGAATTTGAAGGAGGAATGGGGTCAGCGAATAATGTTTTGTTAATGTTATCATGACTCCATTTTTATCCAAGGTTTGTGTAACCTGGGAGAAATGTTGAATGCAGTTATAAATGTTGACTGCTACAAGATGAACCTCCTTAAAAATGAAGGTTTTTCTCATTTTTCCATTCCATCTTTCACTGTCACATGATTTTCTGGGCAAAAAGTATGCTCATCCAGTTGGTCAATCAAATATTTTTTGTATAGGAATAGAGCATGCAAAGCCCCTGGGTAGTGCACACGATTAACACACTCGACTGCCAACCAAAAGGTGGAGTTACAAGCCTACTCAGGGACACCTCAGAAGAAAGTCCTGGCAAACTATTTCTGAAAAATCAGCCTCTAAAAGTATTATGAGCACAGTTCTATTCTGACACACATTGTGTTGCCATGAGTCACAATCAACTCAACAAAATTTTTTTGGGTCATGAATTGCTACTGGATTCCTCCTTATCAGGATTCCTTAATTTTGACTCTAAGACCTGACATTATGTTATGCTTGGATACACAATCAACACACATGTAAGCACCAGTCAAGAAATAAAATGACAAATCACATTAGGTAAATATGCAGTAAAATACCTGTTTAAAGTGTTCAACAGCAAAGTTATCAGCCTGACCAAAGCCATGGTATTTTAAATCACATTATATACATGTGAAAGTTGGACAGTGCATAAAGAAGACCATAAAAGTATCAATGCATTTGAATTAGGGTGTTGGAGAAAAATATTAAAAGTACCATAGATTGCCAGAAGAACAAACAAATCTGTCTTGAAAAAGTACAGCCAGAATGCTCCATAGAAGCTAGGATGGCGTGAATTTGTCTCTCATACTTTTGTTGTTGTTTAAGTTTTTATTGTGAATTATGTGATAGTTTACATGGGAGAACACCAGCTTTACATTCATCCTATCATATTTCATTTCATTGTAATGATTACAATCCCCACCATGCATCAGCAAACAACCAAAGGGTGTACTCCACAAGCCTGCCCCGCGGCCATCAGCACACAGCCCCTCTCCCTCCCTGAGTCCAGAGTCCCCAACTGCTCCATCTCTCCACATCATCATCTCTGCCTCCATTTCTGGTGTCACTGCTTCCCTGGGTAGGGTCCTGCACTCCACTCTTCTCACTTCATGGTCCCAGGGTCCTCCACTCCTGGACTGCAAAATCAACCACTCCTCTTCTTTTGTTACAAAATATCTACCATTACATTTCCAACTCTAACAGTCAGTCCTGATAGCAATTATTCACTATTGTACCACAAGAGTCTTATCCCCATTTCATCAGCCCTGACCCAACAGATTGGAAACCACTCAGTGGAGATTCTACCTTCCCCACCTCCTCTGGAACTAGGCTTCCTCTTGAAAGCTTGTAAGCCAATTACTTCTTGCCTTCGTAGCACCCCCATTTTGGGTAACCAATGTCCAAGTTATCCATCCCTGTTAACCTTGTGTACTGAGGTGGTGGGAATGATCCTTGCTGTAAAGATTTGTTCCCTCTTTTGAGCTACTACATCTGTAAGTATAGATCAAGTTCATCAAATTGTAGTGGATACTCTTTTTTTCCTCTTCTTTCTTCTTCTAGTTGAGTTCTGATCATCCAGCCATTGAAGCCAGGTCAAGTGGGTACTGTCTGCAAGTATGGGTGTTCTTGTGCATCTTCCCTCACTTCATATCAGCTGGACACTTCACTCTCTGCTCTAGTCCTCTGTGGCCATGTCACTGTCTCTGGGCCCAGGAGTCCCTGGGTCTTGCCATACTGTTGGCCAACCAGGTCTCAACCCAGGTTCACAGGAGTCTATTTGTCTCTCATACTTTGGACATATTATCAAAAGAGACCAGTCCCTGAAGAAGAACATCATGCTTGGTAAGATGGAGAGCTAGTAAAAAACAGGAAGACCCCCAATGAGATTGACTGACATATGACAGTAATAATGGGCTCAAATGTAACAACAGTTATGAGGATGGCACAGAACTGGACAGTGTTACATTCTGCATGGAGAAAAATGTTAAAAGTACTTCTGGCAGTCCATAGTACTTTTACTCATAGGGTAACTGTGAGTCTGAATGGACTCAATGGCATATAATAATAATAATAATAATAATATATTATATATTGCTTGGTTTTGTTTTTCAAAAAGTTTGTGGAAAATTCCACTATCCTTTCATTCCATTTTCTAAGAACACTTTGAAGCCTATATATTTGTGTTGTTGCTGCTGTTGTTAGGTGTTGTTGAGTTGGTTCTGATGTATAGCAACCTCATGCACAAAAAAATGAAACAATGCCAAGAAGTCCCGGGCCATCTTCACAATTTTTGTTACATTTAAGCCCACTGCTGCCACCACTGTGTCAGTCCATCTCATTGGGGATCTTTTTTTTCTTGAACCTCCACTTTACCAAGCATTATGTTCTTCTCCAGGGACTGGTCCCTTCTGACAACATGTCCAAAGTAAAAGGAATGAAGTCTCACCATCCTGGCTTCTAAGGAACATTCTAGCTGTACTTCTTCCAACACAAATAAGACCTTATGCTTTTATTAAAGTAGAATCCATGTAAAGTCCATCTATCTTGTGGCCCAGTCTCATCAAGGAAACATTAGTCCAGTCTCTAAAAATAGTTGTAGAACAATTAATATATTTTTGTGGATATTCAAGTTTTGAAATTGCATTAATAAAATTTAGTAAATGTATTCATATTTTCTTTCCATCTCTCTCTGTCCATTTCTTAAATATGTGGCAGCTGCTTTGAAAGTCACTTCTTTCCCGCTCTTCTAAACCTGAAGGAAATCTTCTGCTGTCAAGTGGATTACAATTCATATAGCAATCCCATAGGACAGGGGTGGGGAACGTCTGGCCCATGGCTGTATGAGGCCCATGAAATCATCTGGCCCTGACAAGGCAGAAGCAATACTAGCCATCACATTATTGTCGTTTAGTGCCATGGAACTGGCTATGAATCATAGTGACCCTATATAGGATTTCCTAGGAGTGGCTGATAAATTTGAACCACCGAACTTGCAGTTCAAATGGACCTTGTGGTCCAGTGCTTTATCCTGTTGTGGCACTGTGGGATAAAACCATCACTTTGTTGTTGTTAAGTGCCGTTGAGTTGGTTCAAACCCATAGTGACCCTGAATAGGGTTTCTGAGGAGAAGCTGGTGAGCTTGAACTGCTGACCTTACAGTTCAAACGACTTTGCAGTCTGGCACATTAACCCACAGTGCCACACCAGGACTCCCATCACATTAGGGGTGAGTTAATTAAATGTTTGACCAAATACAACAGGCTTATTTTTAAGTTGATAATGTTATATGGCCTGTGATGATGCTATAAATCTTGGCAGAAAAATGCTTCCCCAACCCTACTCTAGGACAAAGTAAAACTTCCCCTCTAGGGTTTCCAAGGCTGTAAATCTTTACCACCCAAAGAGATGCTGGTGGTTTCAAACCACTGACTTTTAATTAGCAGCCTAGTGCTTTAACCACTGTGACACCAGCCTCACTTCCCTCTCTCCAAATGCCCCAAACTTCTCTCCAAATCCAAGATGTGGCTGACTTTGGACTCATCTTTCCTTCCTCTGCCATATTTCACAGTTATTCACATCTGTGTGAGCATACATTCTTAATTTCCCAGTCAAGCAGTTCTGGTACTCTCCTTACCCAACTTCTGATTCTATGCAAGATCCTAGGAATATGTTAACTAAAAAAGGGAATTATGCTTTACAGCGAGAAGGGGAAGAGTGGCATGGGTTCCTCAAGGATTTTCTGTTGAGTATAAATTTGTCTGTGACCAAGTAGTTGGCTCAAATTCTGCTTTATTAAAACATTTTAAAAACCTTATGGTTCTATTAGAGTAGAACTCACATAAAGTTCATCTACCTTGTGGTCCAGCTAACATCTTTTTATAGATTTTTCTAGGAAAATGACTCAAGGATTGAAATTACACTAACACCTAGTAAATGTCTTAATATTTTCTTTTCATAACTCTCTCTCCATTTGAGGTCAAAAAAAGCAGATTCTGATACTGGTTTTCATTTTAGAAATTGAAGTTAATCGAGAGAGATTTTTATATTTACAAAAAAAGATATGTTTTCACCGATAAGGGGAAGTGAGGGAAAAACAGCAATGAAGTGGCGAGCTAAGCCCTACAATGTGGAGAGTAAAGCATGCAGCTGATAAAAAGAGAGGGCATATGCACAAGAACACCCACACTTGCAGATAATACCCACTTGCCCTAACTTCAATGACTGGATGATCAGAGCTCAATCAGAAGAAGAAAGAAGAGGAAAAACAGAGTAATCTGATACAATTTGATGAACTTGACCTACACCTATGGATGCAGTAACTCAGAAGAGGGAACAAATCCTTACAGCAA
>NW_006408747.1:914912-916697 GCF_000296735.1 Chrysochloris asiatica | reverse complement strand
TCTCTTGTGATACAATAGTGAATAATTGTTATCAGGACTGATTGTGAGGGTTGGAAATGTAAAGGTAGACATTTTATAGCAAGGAAGGGAGTGATTAACTTTCCAGTCTAGGATCAGAGGTCCCTAGGACCATAAACAGAGAAGAGTGGAGAGTGGGACCCTACCCAGAGAAGCAGCTATGCCTGAGACGGAGGCAGAGAAGATGACGTGGAATGATGTAGCAGCTGGTGACGTTAGATCCCGAGAAGGAGAGCCACTGTGTGCTGAAGACTGGCGGGGGTGGGGGTGGTTGGGTAGTGTAGGGGGCAGGCTTGCAGTGTATACTCTTTGGTTGGTTGATGATGCATGAAGGGGATTGTAACCATGGCAACAAAACAATATACGATAGAATAAATGAAAAACTAATGTTCTCCCATGTAAACTATCATATAATTCACAATAAAACATTAAAAAAAAAGATATGCTTATAGTTTGTTCTCATGAATACTTTTTTTAAATGGTGGAAGAAAAAGGAAGAATATAATACTGCATGATCTAGGGCCATTTTCCTTATTAATTCTGTGTCATCCTCAGAGATGTTGCACAGTCTGATACAAGAGCACAGGTTTCAGAGTTAGATATTCATACTTAATCTTGAATTCCAGCTCAATTACTTTCTAGCTGATTATGACTTTTTGTTGTTTTTAAGTGCCACCAAGTCAAGTTCCGACCCCTAGTGACCCTATATAGGGTTTCCAAGGAGCAGCTGGTGGGCTTGAACCACCAACCTTGCAGTTCAAACTGACTTTGTAGTCCAGTGTATTAACCCAGAGTGCCATGCCAGGATCCCAAGTATAATTTATTTATAACATGGCAATTATTATCAGGGTCAGAAAGGAGTCATTGTTAAAGTAAAGTTTCTAAGCCTTATTCCCTTTAGGGTAAATAGAGATAAGGGATACTTTGCAAGGTTATTGTGAGAGATCTAAATTCAAGCATTTAAAAAAATGCTCGGTATGTTGTTGTTGCTGCTAAGTGCCATATAGTCTGTTCCAACTCATAATGACCCTGTGTGGTATTTGTGAGGAGTGGCTGGTGGGTTTGAACCACCAACCTTGCCATTAGTAGTATGGTGCTTTTCCTATAGTATCAAACAAGGATTCCATAGTAATAAAAACAATAATAGCAGCTATTGTTAGCTTTAGACTGAGTTCTCCAAAAATGCAAAATCATGGAAGCATAAATACAGTTGTTGTTGTTAGGTGCCATTGAGTTGGTACCAACTCATAGTGCCATTATGCACAAAAGAATAAAACACTGCCCAGTCCTGCACCAATCTCACAATCCTTGCTATATTTGAGACCATTGTTGCTGCCACTGTGCCAATGCATCTCATTGGGGAGCCTTCCTTTTTTGCTGACCTTCCAGTTCAATAAGCATTATGTCCTTCACCAGTGACTGGTCCCTCCCGATACTATGTCTGTAGTATGAGAGATGAAATCTGGCCATGCTGGCTTCCAAGGAGCATTCTGGTTGTACTTCTTGCAACAGATTTCTGGCAGTCCTTGGTACTTTTAATATTCTCCTCAAACACCATCAATTTTTCTAGTTCATGAAAAAAACAAAACCAAACTGGAATGAAAAGATAATGGACTTTTTTCCATGAAGTTTTGGAAGTGCCTTTGTGTGTGTATATATATATATATAATTGTTGTTGTTGTCAGGTGCCATCGAGTCGGAACTGACTCATAGCGACCCCATGCACAGCAGAACGAAACAATGTCTGATCCTGGGCCAACCTCACTA
>NW_006408747.1:891066-906222 GCF_000296735.1 Chrysochloris asiatica | reverse complement strand
GGGGTGGGGTTGGGGAACTCGGGGGAGCTGAAGGGAGGCAACAGTAAAGCATAGGGAAGGGGGAAGACACATCATACTTTTGGTATTGGGGAGGGCAATACACAAGAAGGGGGAGGGGGTGGAAAAACAAGAATTGAGTTGGAATCGACTCAATGGCACTTAACAACAACAGCAAATCTTTATTGGAGCAGAAAGCCTCCTCTTTCTCCCATGCAGCTGCTGGTGGATTCGAATTGCTGTTGATGGTTAGCAGCCAGGACTCCTACTATTATGTTGTTGTTGTTTAGTGCTTTTGAGTCATTTCCAACTCAGCAACCATGTGTAGGTTTCCAAGGAGCGGCTGGTGAATTAGAACTACCAACATTCACTGGTGTACATTGAATGGGGAAGAAAATTGAACTTACTGTTCACATAGAACTTGCAGTCTAGTGCTTACCCTACAGTGCTACATGGGGACTTCCCTACGATTATAGTATATGGTTGTAGCACTGTAGGATAAGCACTGGACTGCGAGTTCTATTTGAATAGTAAGGAAATGACTTCCCTACGATTATAGTATGTTGTTGTTGTTGTTAAGTGCTGTTGAATCAGTTTTGATTTACAGTGACTCTGTATAGGGCTTACAAGATGGTGGGTTTGAACTGCTGACTTTGTGGTTCACAGTGTAGTACTGATCCTACATATTATATGGAGTCCTGGTTTGATCTTGTAGGATAAACACCAGACTGTTAATGACAAGGTCAATGGTTCAAACCTTTCAACAGCTCCTTGGAAGCCCTATACAGGGTCACTATGAGTCATAATGACTTAAAGGCACTTAACAACAACAACAAATATATTATATTATTGTTTTTACTGGAATTGGAGGGCTTCTGAGTAAACTCTCTGTTTTCAATGTTCTAAAGTTAGTCACAATGTTGTTGTATGTTGACATTATGTTTTTAAAGTTTAGAATTGAAGCATTTGTTATTGTTGTAGTTAGGTGTCATCCAATAGATTCTGACTCATAGGTCAATGGAACAAAACACTGCCCAGTTGTAGGCCATCCTCACAATTGTTATGTGTAAGCCCATTGTTGCTGCCACTGTGCCAGTTCATTTCCTTGGGGGTCTTCATCTTTTTCACTCACCTTCCACTTAACCAAGCATGATATCCTTCTCCAGGGACTGGTTCCTCCTGACAACATATCCAAAGTACGACAGATGAAGTCTCGCCATCCTGACTGCTAATGAGCATTCTGGCTATACTTTTTTCAATACAGATTTGTTTGTTCTTCTTGGCAGTCCATGGCAGTCTACTTTCAATAATCCTTATCAACACCATCATTCAAATGTGTCAGTTCTTCTATGGCCTTCCTCATTTATTGTCCAACTTTCATGTGCATATAAGCAATGGAAACTACCATGACTTGGTTCAGAGGCACCTTAGTCCTCAACTGACAGCTTTGTTCTTGAACACTTTACAGAGGTATTTTGCAGCAGATTTACCTCTTGCAATTTGCCTTGATTTCGTGATTGATGCTTACATGAGTTTTGACGGTAGATTCAAGCAAAAGGAAGTCTTTGAAAATTCAATTTTTTCTCCATTTATCATAGCACTATAGGATCTGTACTGGACTACTAAGAACAAGGTTGCTCGTTCAAACCCACCAGCTACTACTTGGGAAACGTTATACAGAATTGCTATGAGTCAGAACTGATTAGATGGCATCAAATAAAACTACCAACAATCATGATGCTATTTATTGGTCCAGTTGTGAGGATTGTTATTTTCTTTATATTGATGTGCAGTCCATACTTAAGGTTGTAATCTTTGATCTTCATCAATATTATAACTCCTCTTTGCTTTCAGTAATGAAGGTTGTGCCATCTGTATATCTCAGGTTGGTAATGACTTTTCCTCCAATCCTGATGCCACATTCTTCTTCATATAATCCGGTTTCTTAGATTATTTGCTCAGCATACAGATTTAATAAATATAGTGAAAGGATAATCCTGACACCTTTTTACCTTGTTCTGGTCAAATGGCTATCTCTTTGTCAATGTATAGGTTCTTCATGAGCACAATTAAGTTCTGGATTACCCATTCTTTGCAATGCTATCAATAGTTAGTTATGATCCACAGAGTTCAATGGCTATGCATAGTCAATAAAGCACAAATAGACTTCTTTCTGGTATTCTCTGCTTTCAGCCAAGATCCATCTGAAGTCAACCATGATATTCCTAGTTCCATGCCCTCTTCTGAATTAGGCTTGAATTTCAATGTTCTAAAATCAGTCTTGGAATTCTGGTCTGGCACTGTAGGATAAACACTGGACTGCTAACTGCAAGGTTGGTGGTTCAAACTTACCAGCAGCTCTTAGGAAACCCTAATGAGTCAGAATGGACTCAAGTGCACTTAACAACAACAAGAAAGTTAGTTTTCATGTTTTTATATGCTGGCTTTATTTTTTAGAATGTAAGTATTACTCAACAAATATTATTGCTGTTGTTGTTAAGTGACATGAAGTTGTTTCCAACTCATAGCAACTCTGCATACAGTTTCTGAGGAATGGCTGGGGGGTTTGAAATGCTGACCTTGTGGTTCGCAGTCCAGTGCTGATCCTATAGTGCCACACCAGGAGTCCTACGCATATATGTGATTGATGTTGCTGTTAAATGCCATCTAATTGGTACTGACTCATGGTGGTGGTTGTTATGTGCTGCGGAGTTGGTTACAACTCATAGCGACCCTGTACAGGGTTTCCAAGGCTATAAATCTTTACCGGAGCAGAAAGCCTCATCTTTCTCCCGCAGAACAGCTGATAGTTTCAAACTGCTGACCTTAAGGTTCGCAGCCCGATTTGTAACCACTATGCTACCAGAGCTCCTTTCTGACTCATAGCTACCCTGTATAGCATTTCTGTGGAGCCACTGGTTAGTTTAAACCACTGACTTTGTGGTCAAACTGACCTTTTGGACCTGCACTTATCCTACAGCAACACACCAGGACTTCATGAAAATGTGATTAGCAAAGCTTTTCATATGTCACTGATTGTTGGCAAGAATTTGAATAATCTCTATTTTATCTGTAATTTATATATTCTCACCAACCCCTGCCATAGTCTCCTCTTCATGACCACCAAGGAGAGCTAGAGGACAGACTTTAGAGAGAATGCTCAGAATAGTGCTGCCTTGAATTTGGCAACATGCATATTGTTTCTTCAGCTAACTCAGCATGCTTGAGATCATTTTAACAGCATAGTGTTATCATGTGGTTTCAGTAGAAAAAGTCCCTATGTAAAAATAGCACCTTCTTCCTCAGCATGTCTGCTCCCTTTAATGAAAATAAGGCTTTAGCTTAGACTGAACCAATACAGCTATCATGGCAGGAGCTGAAATCTCATCTACTTCAAACACTGCTGGCCAATTTCACTAATAATGGTATTTGCAGTCACTGACAATGTAGAAAGAGGCATGAACAAAGCAGGATAATTCATATCTAATGTACAATATTCATTCTTAGAATGAGCCCCTAGAGAATACATATGATCAATGAGAAGAGTCACAATTGCTCTACACAAATATTTATGGTAATACAACCAAACCAAAATGGAGGAAAAATAAGTCAGTAACACTCACAAATTCTTTTCTAATCCAGTTCAAAAAAAGAGAGATTAATTAATATAATTTTCAGTCATATAGCAATCTATTAAGTTGCTTCTTCTTGGAGATGGAATTTATTTCATTCTTATCAGTCTGCATTCTGTCACACCATGTTCTGTTATGGGGTTGAGAAGCTTCTATGTGTATTATTGACATGGAAATATAATAGATATAGTAGTTTCCCTTTGTATTTTGAAGAAAAGACACAACTATGCTTTAAAAAATTACTCTAAAGGACATAGTTTCAGAATGTATTCCTCAGGCCATAAATGTCTTCTCATATTATCTTCAGAATTTGATCCCCCATCAAGCCTGATGGTTTGATTAATTATGCTCATCAGAGTTCACTCAGAAAAGAGAAGCAGACTAGTAGGCATAACTAGAAATATACAGTTCTGCCACTGGCGTATCTATGAGATCCATCGAGGAATCAGGAAAAGGAAATAGCTTGAAATATATCTACTTTATGATCACCAGAAATTTCACTTTAATTGAGTGAAATCTATTCCTCATACAAAAGAAATTTGACCAAAGCTTAGTTTGGACCCTAAAATGCTTTAATCAGGTGGAGAAATGAAACTTGCAGTTTTGTTTTGTAATTCATTCCCTCAACAACTTCCAGAAACCAACCTTTCTTAAGGGAAAAAAATGTTTCTATTGAAAACATGAAGGTACCTCTAACAGAAACACTTTGAAGGTCCTGGAAGGTTGTATGATCAGTAATATCTCTATAGTTGTTGTCTATCACTCTAGTAGCTCATAGTGTCACAAGTATTTGAGTAGACTGACTGGAGAACACTCACCCCCTCCAAGACCCAGAGTCTCGTAGGGTAACACCATCCTTCTTCTACTGGTCAAGGTGAAGACCCTCTTCCCTGCTCAGTGGCAACCACTTGCTCATCTGCCTTTGGAGGGTAGTCTTTGATGACAACCCTAGTGAAATCATTGCCTCGATGGCCCCTGCCCCTGCAGCAATGATCTGCCTGCTGTAGATCCTGGTGTAGATCATCCACTCTGACAGTGTAAGGAGATGTAATCTCACCCCATTAGTAATGTCACTGTGCTAGATGCCTTTTATTTATTACAACAAACAAATCTCTACAGGTGTTTCCTTTGGTGTTACTGTAACTTCACTAATCTGTAATCCTACTCATGCAGATTCCAGAACAGTAATCTGATGACCCCTTTATCTACTATTTGAAAACAATTCTAGAAGCCGTTCAACTCTGACAATTAAGACAAAACATATTGATTTTGCACAAAGGAGTCAATCAGCAAATGTTAGTTAGCTTTCCCCGTAGTCCCTTTCATCAGAAGGAAAACCTAGAACAAAGTGCCATAGAGGCTTCAGAGGAACTATATAGTTACCAGCATCATTTTCTTAATTTCAAGGCAAAATAGATTTCATAGGAACTATATAGATAAACCAGAGATTCTGGATAGAACTAATGTAGTTGACTGCTAATAGAAAGGCTGGTAGTTTGAGTCTGCTCAGTGGTACTTGGAAGAAAGGCCTGGCTATATATTTCCAAAAATCAGACACTGAAAACTCTGTGGATCCCAGGAGTTGGAATTGACTTAATAGCAACTGGAACTGGCAACTGGTTAATTGTTTGGGTGGAAATATTCAGTGAACTCTTTGAAACACTGAGCCAACTCTCACATTTAGAAACTGTGGATATGGATTGTGAAATCACCTACCTAAAAGTTTATAATGAAGCCATGAAAATTAATAAGAAAAGGTAAGAAAAAGAAGCTAAATGCGGACCAATCTTCACATTTAATGGTAGGAAGATACCTGAAATGAAAATAGGAAAAACAGTCAATGAACTAGGAAGAAAGACAGATTTTAACTGTACTAGAAGATACAAGAAATGAGTTTTTAAGAAAGGGAATTAATCCATGGTGCTTAAAACCACATTTAAGAAAGATAAGGATATCATTGGTGGTTGGGAAACAACTAGTTCACTTAGTTAGTAGACTAGTTACTGTGGAAACCAGTTTGCAAGAATCAAGAAGTGTATCTGAGACAAGAAGTAGAGAAAAGTTACTCTTTCCAAAGGTCTAGTGATGGTAGGAAAAAGAGCATTAGCTCAGTTTGCCGAAGGTTTAACAAAATCAGGACTTTCCATGTGGTGCATATGTTGAGCTGTGACATAAATAATCCGTAGATTGCAAAATGAGCATCCTTTCATCCTGTGTGTGTGCTTCTTTGTACTGTGACTTTGTAACCCTTCCCAGCAAGGTATGAAGTCTATCGCTCTTGTTCCTGCATTAGGCCACATGACTTGTTTTGATCATTGGAACATTAGCAAACACAACACAAGTTGTCAAGTTGGTTCTGAGTCATAGTGACCCTGTATAGAGTTTCTAAGAATGGCTTCTGGGTTTGAACTGCTGAACTTGTGGTTACCAGACTAGTGTGTATCCTACAGAGCATAAGTAGAGGCTTAAAATTCACTGGCATAATGGCGCTTAAACTTTCAAGCCTGGACTGGTAGATGAATAATATCCTTCAGAAGGATCAGCACAAAACTGGTCCCTATAGGTGGAAGTTAAAGATAGCCCAAATGTCCAACTTTTCCAAACTGCTGTACCACTCCAATGTCTCTGATCTCAATGACTCGTCCTACGATTTCTATTCTCCCTCCCATCTTAGGGTTCCGTAATTTGCTGCAATGCCTTACAGAACTCACAGACTATCAAAGAAATGACTCATGTGATTGTTTGTTGTTGTTGTTAGGTGCCATCGAGTCAGTACCAACTTATAGCGACTCTATGCACAATAGAAAAATGAGATAGTGGAGGCTGGCAAATCCCAAATCCATGGATAAATAGGTCAGTGTAGAGGGTACTCCTCATTCATGTAGTTGCAAGGACTGACACATCCAAATTAGCAGGTAAGGTAACAGACCACTGCTCATAAGGCTGTGGAAGGTAGTGAATCAGGCCAGATGATAGGTAGCTGGCACAAGTTCCAAGAGCCATGGGTCAAACAAAGACAAGCCAGATACAGGATCCAGAGCAAGGGAGAAAACTTTGCCACACAATTTCTATATATTGGAATGTAGTCCACACCCCGAAGGAAATTAAGAGATGGCTTGAGTCATACTCTCTAATAAAGAAGTGACTCAAGATACATCCCACCCTAATGTTAATGCCTCATTAACATAAGGAACAACTCGCTAAAAAATGAAACCATAACCATAGGCATACAGGCTAGGATTTACAATATATTACAAAATGGAAGACTATGGCTAAGTACATGATTGCCAGAAGAACAAACAAATCTGTGTTGGAAGAAGTACAGCCAGAATGCTCCTTGGAGGCCAGGATGGCCAGACTTCATCTCTCATACTTTGGGCATATTATCAGAAAGGACTAGTCCCTGGAGAAGGACATCATGCTTGGTAAAGTGGAAGGTCAGCAAAAAAAGAGGAAGACTTTTTTTTTTTTTTTTCAATGAAATGGATTTGCTCAATGGCAACAGCAATGGGCGCAAGCATACCAACCATTGTGAGATTGGCACAGGACCGGGCGGTGTTTCTGTTGTTCGTAAGTTCACTATGAGGTGGTACCAACTCAACGGCACTTACCAGCAACAACAACAGCAATGGCTCAAAGGACCACATTAAGTAATTCACATTAAGTAATTATGATCTCTTGGAATATGGCAGATGACATGGGAATACCTGTCCAGACTAGAAAATATGAGGGGGCTTCAAAAAGTTCATGGAAAAATAGAACAAACAGATAATGGAATCTTTCCATTTTTGAAGCTCCCTTATATAGTAAGTCACAGATGGCTAGAAATAATGTTTGTTGTTAAATCATTAAATTTGTTATAATTTTTTACATAGCAAAAACTAACTGATACAATGAGATTATGAACTTAATTCTGAAACAATGGTTTGAAACGTGTATTCATTGACATCATTTTAGAAAACAAAGGACAACAAATTTTGTTCAGATTTCTTAAAGTAAGAAGTATCCAGAACACATCTGTGAATTTAGGCAAACACCAGCATTAAAGATGAAGGAAACTGCCCATCACAAAGTCTACATTATTTATTTATTTATTTTTAAAAACTTTTTATTGTGACTTGAGTGAAGGTTTACAGACAAGACCATCAGTTTTACATTCAGCAAATCATACATTTTGTTCATCTCAATTATTTCAATCTCCTCCATGCAGCAAAAATTATTCCATTCCTCCCTGTGGTTCCTTATATCATTCCAACCACTATCCCATCCCTTCTCAAATCTGTCCTTAAGTAAATGTTGCCCTTTTGATTTGCAATGATTGATCAATGCATGGTGAGTATACTTCCCTAGTATTCCTTACTATATAGCTATCTTTTCCTTGGCTTAAAATTGGGCCTCTAGGATGAGTTCCTTTCCAGATCTGAAGGGTAGTTGAGAATACTCTCAGGTTCCTCTAGTCTCATTCTGACCAGTAAATCCAATGTTTTTAAAAATAATTTTGAGTTTTATTCCGTATTTTCTCCCACTCTATCCCTTTCAGAGCAGTTGATAGTGGTAGGTTGGCACTAGCTAGTTCTTCTGGTCTCAGAGTCATGGAAACTGATGCTCATGTGCTCTATTAGTCCATTGAACTAATTAATACCAAGCATCTTTAATTCTTGCCACTCTTATTTCTCCTGCACATGGAGAAACCAATAGCTGCACCTTAGTTGGCCTCTCATGAGCTTTTCAGATCCCAGATGCTACTTGCCAAAGTAGGATGTAGAACAGTGTCTTTGTGGACTCTGCTATGGCAATTAACCATGGTGTCTCCTGAGACTACGGTCCTGAGCCCCTATGCCCAGAAATTCATTGCCTTAAGATATTTAATAATATGTAGGAAGTTTTAATCATCTTATCTGCTATATGCTCCACCACATTCATAGTAGTGTTTGCAGAAAAACTAATGACCTATACATGAATATCTTCTTTCAAATCCTTACATGTTTGTGGATATACTCCCACTATTCCTCCCATACACATTCAGTTTGTGTCTCTAGCCATTCATCTACCCCCAGAATACTGCGGTTCCAAGGTTGTTTATATAGCACCATTTACCTCATCCCCTTTAGCCCGTGCATACTCCCTGTGTCTTCATTTGTCTTCATCATTCTTCTGCCAACTTCCTTCTTGTATATTGCTATCCTCTTCTTGTACATTGCCCTCTATGTCACCCAAATTGCACATTATTTATTTATTTATTGCAAAGCACGGGTTCATTTCTAAGCCTTTGTGTCATTATCTGTTGATATAGAGTTCTGTAAAAATATGGTTACACTTATTAAAAGTGAGTGATTTGATTGCCACAGCAACTATAGTTTGTATAAATGTTACAGATTACATATTAGGACTATTATTAGTTAAAGCAGAAAGTTTAGAAACCAGTACTTACCTTAGGACCTGGAATTGAGAGTGGAAGTGCCCTAAGGAGGAAGAGGAAGTGCCCAGGAAAATTTGCAGTAGGACACACAACAAGCCCTGTAAATTTCACCAATCCTTGTGAGCATTTTGTACCATTGTACTGTAGTTGATGTTCACAGCAAGGGTTCAACCCATTAAGAAAATGCTAAATGATATTCAGCCTACTTTGTTTAATGAAGCTGAGAATAATGTAATCTATTTTATTTTTAAATTTCCATGAAAATGGCTGTTGTTAATTACCATAGATTGAATTCCAACTCATAGCAATCCCCTGTGTTATAGAGTAGAATGCTCTATAGGGCCTTTGTGACTGTAATCTTAATGAAAGTAGATCAACATGCCTTTTCTTCAATACTATTGTGTGTTTGAACTTCCAACCATTAGGTTAATACTTGAGCACAAGCATTTTGTTGTACCACCAGTGGTGCTGTAGGATAAGCACTGGACTGTTGGCTGCAAAGTCAGTAATTGAAACCTACCACCGCTCTTGGAAACCCTATACAGGGTTGCTATGAGTCGATACCTACTCAACAGCACACAACAACACAACAACACGACCATAACAAGGTGGCACTGTAGATTAAGTACTGGACTGCTAACCACAAGATTGGTAATTTAAATCCACCAGCTGTTCTATGAGAGAAAGATAAGGCTTTTGCTACTTGAGAGATTTGGGTGTAAGTGCCTTCGTGTCAGTTCATATTCTTAGTGTGCAGGGTTTCCAAGGAGCGGCTGCTGGGTTTGAATCACCAACCTGTGGTTAGTAGTCCAGTGTTTATCCTGCAGCACCACACCTCAGATATTGTATACAGTATCACTATGAATCAGCATCTACATGATGGCAGTAGGTTTTGGTTTGGAAGACCATGATAATCATTTCCAGAGACAGAAAGAGGAAGCATTGTCTATTAAATGGGAAGTACAACAGTATTTTGATCAAATTAAGAGGTGGATGTTGATGTGACATCTTCATGTTTGGTTTATCACACATGTATCAACATTCTATGGCCTCCACTTTTTTGAGTTCCTATTTCCCTGACACCAGATACCATGATTAACTACTTTACTCCACTACTTAGCAAGTAGATTAAACCTCAGTCCTCTTTGTTAGGCAACTTCAGGCTTTAGGGCAGTAGCCTCCATAAAGGGTTCTTTAGCAAGGCTGCATCTTGAACTCCCTTTCTTCTCCAGCTTGCTGTCCATCTTTACTGGATATGACATCAGTATCATGACACAGAGGTCACAAAAATACATTCATTGAAGGCAACATGTGCAAATACTAATTTTTATGTGGGGCACAATTAATGGCTGCTCACTCCTCTGTCTCACCTCATCTATTACCTCATCTAACAGGTAAAATTTCGGAGCAAAATTCCCATACCCAAGATACTCAACACTCTGCTCTCTAATCCATGAGCCATAGAACTAAGCTATAATTTTACAGAGTATTTTATGCTTTTGGTGTTTTTAATAAATTCCTAAACTTTTCTATTAGT
Source organism: Chrysochloris asiatica (assembly GCF_000296735.1). Taxonomy (NCBI): domain Eukaryota; kingdom Metazoa; phylum Chordata; class Mammalia; order Afrosoricida; family Chrysochloridae; genus Chrysochloris; species Chrysochloris asiatica. Next base: position 895,637 of record NW_006408747.1, on the reverse strand, counting down.
TATATAGCTTTTACATAGTCTGACTCTTTCCAAATACCAGCTCTCTACTGGTTGGGATCTTGTCCTGGATAAAAGTGTCTCTAGAAGCAATGTGGAGTATTTTAAAAACAAAGCACAGACTTAGGTATCAGACTTGAGATGTATGTTTGGTGCGGTCCCATGTTAGCTACATGACCTTTGACAATTTGCTTACTCATTTTCAGTGTCTTTGTCTCTATAAGGAAGTCTTTGAAAAAATTAAATTAGATAATTAGCATATATTAAATGACCAGTATATATCTAGACTCTTAGGAGATACTCAAGAATGATCCCCTTTTATTTTATTCTTCCTTCATAGTTAATTTATATATAATTCAGGCATTGTCCTTTGGATGCTTGCATACTAAGGCAATAGGCAATAATAGTTTTCATCCATTTTCATGAAATTTCAGTTTCTCACCAAGTATGTAGGAGAGTAAGGAGTATTGGGTTAGGAAGAGCTATAAATTACTCTTTAATTATTTTCTAGAGGGGAAAAAAAAGTCAAACATACTTTGTGTTGTTGTTACATACCATCTAGTTAGTTCTGACTCAACAGCCCTATATAGAATTTCTGAGGAGCAGCTGGTGGGTTTGAAACTCCAACCCGTGGTTAGCAGTCCAGTGCTTATCTTACAATGCCACACCAGGACTCCAAAACATACTTTATAGAGATTTTCTTTAAGCCTTAAACAGGACAAAGACAGGACAACAACAAAACAGCTTGATGAGGAAAACATCAGCTTGCGGCCATAATTGTGTCCAAAGTTTTGGACGCAATGGTGTCCAAAACTAGTCATGTGACTAGTTTTAAATGATGGAAAACAAAGGAAATCATCATGAAATCATGATCGGTAGATGATCAATTCATTATTGTCACAGGCAGGACTAAAAAAGCAAGGACAAGTCCATGACCGTAACATGTATTAGTGAAGCTTACAGAATTGGTTCTGGTGCTCTTCAACCACCTGGCTGCTTGATGAACAACTCATGACCATGAGGTCCTGGTACTCTAATTGCCAGGTGATGTGTCCAGACAAGTTCTCTGAAGGAAAGACCACCTCTACTTGAACTGGCCCAGGAGTTATAGTCCACTTTCAAATATATTCTGCCTGAGAGCAAAGATGCCACTTTGCTGGTTAATGGCCAGAAAGAATGCAAATGGAGGATGAATTTATGTCAAGGCTCAACATGGAGTTAGGTCTCCCACTGTACGCTACAGCCTTCCACAAACCAAGTGCTTAGAATTTAAGCAATAATAAAATTATGAATGGGCTGGTATGTGAACCCACTCTCTAAAACTTATTCTCTATATATCATGCTTCCTACCAGTCACATACTCTCCCTGTTTAAGCATTCCCAAACTTAAGAATGGTGGGAGCTCTTGTAGTGAAAACTATTTTTTCTCTCTCCCAACAGTTCTGCTTTGGCTTCCAAAATGGGAACTTCTGCCATCTAGAATGAATTGTAAATATTACTTTTGTCCTCCTCAGAATTCCTCCCTTCATTTTTCCCAAGAGATGAGGAGACTAAGATGATTGTTGATAATAGGAGAGTATGAAACTAGCTAAGCCCCTCTACGATTTCTTTTTAGGACTGACCTGTCAACAAGACAATCTGTCCCAAGCTGGAGGGCCCCAGAGTAAGAAACAGATAACTCATTCTCCATTCAATTGCCTGGGTGTGTGCTCTGCAGATACAGCATCTTCCTTCCATGGGTCACAGGGCCATGTGATCTCAGTGGCAACTTAACTGGTGCAAACAGAATTTATGGTGGCCTCATCCATTTCATTCATTTTCACTAACACTAGTGATTGTAGGCATATTATAAGAAGATGCCCTTAGACCATGAATCCAACTTTCCTCATTTTATGGGATAAACAAGACTCAGAGAGATTATATCACCCAAGCTCACATGAGTAGAAAGCAATAGAACCAAGGACTTTTGGAACCCAGAGACTCTGAATCATGGTCCAATGCTCTTGCTAGGGCATAGGGTTATCTCTTTTTGGCCAAGTGTAATTTAAGAGTCTCTGCTGGTGGAAAAATTCTTTGGGCACTCACATTAAGTTTTGACTTCCCTGTTAGATTTTTATCCTGTGTTTGATGTGGATACTAGCTTTTGTAGTCTTTCACACTAACTGTACAGCAAATCCTGCCACCTCCAGTGAACTTCAGGGCTCGAGAAGAGCTCAAAGGACACAAGGTACAATTCCTGAGTGTTCTAAAATCAAAGCCGAATTTGTAGTCCTGCCATGGTGCTGTAGGAAAATGCACTGGACCAAAAGCTCAGTTTGAACCACAAAGTCAGTGGTTCAAACTCACCAGCTGCTCCATGTAGACTCTTTACAGGGTATAACTTAAGACATGTCTGATGACTCTTAAATCCTATATATTCTAATATAGGAACTTTATGGCAACAATGCCTTTGTCGTGGTTAAATTTTGTGGAGTTAATTTAGTCATCTTCCTCCTTTTCCAGTACATTCTGGTAGTGTAGTGAATCATGTGTTGGATTGCTAACTACAAGGTTAGCAGTTTGAATCCACCAGCTGCTGGGAGGGAGAAAGAGGACGGTCATTGTGAATCAGAATTGACTTAATGGTAGTGGGTAACGTCATAAATTCAAAACACTCTAGAGTTGATTATGGCTATGTCAGTGACATTCCACATTAATATACAATTTTGCCTAATTTTTTTCAAATGAGTATTTGTATTCTCATAAGAAATACAAATACTCATTATTATAGATTGAATTGTGTTCCCCCAAAACATGTGTTAACTTGGCAAGGCCATGATTCTTTGCTGTTATTGTTAAGTGTCATTGAGTTGGTTCCAACTCATAATGACTTTGTATAGGGTTTCCAAGGAATGGCTGGTGGGCTTGAATTGTTAACCTTATGGATAACAGTCCAGTGCTTACCCTACAACACCTCACCATGTAATTATCCTTCATTTTGTGATCTGGTGAAATTATTCTATGTGTTGTAAATCCTAACCTCTACCATGTTAATAAGGCAAGATTGTTGTTGTTGTTAAGTGTCATTGAGTCAGTTCTGACCCATAACGACCCTGTATAGAGTTTCCAAGGAGCAGCTGGAAAGCTTGAACTGCTGACCTTGCAGTCCAAATGACTTCATAGTCTGATGCATTAAACCTCAGCACCATACCAGGACTCCACTAGGGACTGTTACGTCATTGAGGCAGGATATAATCTACAGGATTAGTTCTATCATGAGTTAATGTCTTTTAAGATTAATCAAACAAGCATCTCATTGTCACCAAGAAAGAAGAGTTGGGAGTAGAGCACGTTCTTTGGATCTAGGGAAAATCTCCTAAATCCAAGGGAAGATTCATGCCAAGATACATGAAGATATTGAAAGGGACAAGAGCCCTCCCCCAGAACCAACAGTGAGAGAAAATCTCCTAGAGCTGGCACCATGAATTTGAACTTCTAGCCTCCTAAACTGTGAGAAAATAAATTTCTGTTTGTTAAAGCCACCCATATGTGGTATTTCAGTTGTAACAGCACTAGATAGCTAAGATACCCACATACACAGGAAAATGGGTATAACCATAGTTGAATTTCCCAGTAAATGCCTTGGTTATGTAACTCACAGATAAGCTCTGTCTTTTCTGGTTTCTGACAATTTATGGTTGGTGCCTACTTATTGGGGCACCAGCTGAAAGCATGGGGGAAGACCCATGGACAAGAAGCAGAAAGGATAACCAGTCTCTGGAAGACCCAGGTGATGGAAACTTTCAGAAAGCCCATGTGGTCATGTGTGTGTTTGGTGGTCGGAGAAGTGGGGATGCTTTGGATACCTCTTATGCCTTGGCTTCCTGGAAGTTTTTTGCCAGCAGTAGCCACCAGCTGCAGTCACAGTGCATTGAGAGTCCATTCAGTCCACCAATCTAAATGACTTTAAATGCCCTAATTAGAGATTCATTTCTTAATGGAGTGTTTTTTGTTTGTTTGTTTGTTTTGTTTTTTGTTTTTGTTTTTTAATACTAGGCCATTTTATATGTAATCTCTCTCTTTGCCCATTAGAATTTCCAAAAAAAGCCTAAATAAAGGACCACACAAATGCTATCTTCTGTGAAGGAGTTAAGGTCCAAGTACAAACAGTTAAGTGTTCAGTTAGGAGTCCCTTGATGGTACCAGTAGTTAAGCACTCAACTACTAACTAAAAGGTTGGCAGTTTGAATCCATACTGAGCTGCCTCAGAAAAAAGATCCGTCCATTTGCTTCCAAAAAGTCACAGCCTTGAAAACCCTCTACTTTGCACATAAGGAGTTGCCAAGAATCAGAATCAACTCTATGGCAACTGGTTGCTTGTTTTATAGGAGTTATGATGTAAGAAGAGTCCCTACCAGAGGAAGGTATTTGAAATAAACAAATCATTTGTCTTGCAGAAATCTATCATTCGTTCGCCAGCATCATTTCTATCACCAAGTCCAAATTTTCCGACTACTGGTCCCTCCTCTTTGCTCCCTACTTTTGCATTCCAGTCACCGGTAATGAGCAATACATCTTGATTGCATGTTTGATCG
>NW_006408747.1:862504-888116 GCF_000296735.1 Chrysochloris asiatica | reverse complement strand
AAAAAAAAAAGACTATGAGAATCAAGCAGCCCATACTTGATCTTCTGGAGCCAAATCCTAGAGAAAAGGAGCAGACATTTGTGTCCCACTCCTGTGCTCTGGAGTGTATTACTCATGTAACTCAGCAGCAGGCTAGCTGCAGCTCCATCTTCAACTCCCAGAGAACACCTTACAGGATGGCTCTACTGAGACTAAGAAGCCTCAGCAGAATAAAATTGGCGGCACAGCACATTTACTCAGAGAAGGCTGAGTTGGAACTCTCAAGCTTCCTTCAGTAACCAGTTGCACCAAAAGTACCTGGGGAGTTCTCAATTGCCCTGGGTGCTGAAAAATGTAGAGATGGGACCTCACTGGAGAATTCACTAAAAGCTGCTTACCAGCAAAGGGCTGCAGAGCATACCATCCAAGCTTCATAGGGTTTCTGAGGCTATAAATCTTTATGGAAATAGACTATCTCTTCTTACTCCTATGGAACAGCAGGTGGGTTTGCACTGCTGATCTTTCAGTTAGCAGCCCAATGCTTAACACACTATGCCACCAGGGATCCTTCCTCAAGGCACCAAAATAAAAACCCAACTATGCTATAATTCCAACTCATAGCAATCCTATGTAGAGCCTAGAAAGCTGTTAAATTTTATAGGAGCGTTAATGCCTCTTCTTCATCTGGATTTGAACTGCTGACATTATGTTTAGCAGCTGTCTTAGATATCTAATGCTGCTATAATAAAAATACCACAACTGGATGGCTTTATCAGTCAGAAATGTATTCTCTTACGGTTTAGGAGGCTAGAAGTCCAAATTCAGAGTGTTGTCTCTTGCAGAAGCCTTTCTCATCATTGACTCTGGGAAAAGTCCTTGTCTTCTTTTAGCCCGTTGTTACTTAGAGGTCTCCATACACTTTAGGAGTCCTGGTGTAGTACCATAGAATAAACACTCAACTTCAAGGTAGGTTTGAACCCCAAGGTCAACTCCTTGGAAACTCTATACAGGGGCTCTGTGAGTTGAAACCGATTGACATTGACAACAACATACACCTTGGCATCAGTCTTCCCCTGGATCTAGGAGCTTCACAGTGTAGGGACCCCAGGTCCAAAGGACATACTTCACTCCTGGCTCTGTTTTGGTCCCTCTTTATTTGCTCAAGTCTCTTTCCTTTTATTTCTTGTAAGATAAAAGGTCCTGGTGTGGCACTGTAGGATAAGCACTAGGTCGCAAGGTCAGTTTGAGCCTCAAGGTTGTTCGTTCAAACTCACTAGCTGCTCTTGTTGTTGTTGTTGTTGTTGTCAGGTGCCATCGAGTCGGAACCGACTCATAGCGACCCTATGCACAGCAGAACGAAACAATGTTCGATTCTGGGCCAACCTCACTACCGCTGCCACACTTGAGTCCATCAATGATGCCACCTGGCTGATCCATCTCGTTGGGGGTCTTCCTCTTTTTCTCTGACCCTCCACCCTACCCAGCATGACATCCTTCTCCAGCGATTGTTTCCTCCGGACAATATGTCCAAAGTAGGAGAGACGAAGTTTAGCCATCCTGGCCTCCAAGGAGCACTCTGGCTGCACTTCTTCCAAAACAGATTTATTGGTTCTTTTGGCAGTCCATGGCACTTTCAGTATTCTCCTCCAACACCACAACTCAAAGGCATCAATTATTCTACGATCCTCCTTATTCACTGTCCAGCTTTCGCATCCATATGAGGCTATTGAAAACACAATGGCCTGGGTCAGGCGCACCCTAGTCCTCAAGCTGACATCTCTACTCTTCAACACTTTAAAAAGTTCCTGTGCAGCAGATTTGCCCAGTGCAATACGTCTTCTGATCTCTTGACTGCTACTTCCGTGAGTGTTGATAGTTGATCCAAGAAGAATGAAGTCCTTGACAACTTCAATCTTTTCTCCATTGATAAGAATGTTGTTTATTGGTCCAGTGGTGAGGATTTTTGTTTTCTTGACATTTAGATGTAATCCATATCGAAGGCTGTGCTCTTTAATCTTCATAAGTAAATGTTTCAAGTCCTCTTCACTCTCAGCGATCAAGGTCGTATCATCTGCATATCGCAGGTTGTTAATGAGTCTTCCTCCAATCCTGATGCCACGTTTTTCTTCATAGAACCCAGCTTCTCGTATTATTTGCTCAGCATACAGGTTGAATAAGTATGGTGAAAGAATACAACCTGTCTCACACCTTTCCCAATTTTAAAACATTCAGTGTTCCCATGTTCTGTTTGAACAACTGCTTGTTGGTCTAGGTACAGATTTCTTAGAAGTACAATTAAGTGTTCTGGAATACTCATACTTCTCAATGTTGTCCATAGCTTGTCATGATCCACACAATCGAAAGCCTTTGCGTAGTCAATAAAGCACAGGTAAACATCCTTCTGATATTCTCTGCTTTCAGCCAAGATCCATCGGACATCAGCAATGATATCCCTCATTCCACGGCCTCTTCTGAATCCAGCTTGAACCTCTGGAAGTTCTCTGTCAATGTATGATTGCAGCCGTTTCTGTATTACCTTTAGCAAAACTTTGCTCACTTGAGGTATCAGAGAAATTGTCCGATGATTTCCACATTCCGTTGGGTCACCTCTCTTTGGAATGGGCACAAACATTGATCTCTTCCAATCAGTCGGCCAGACAGTTGTCTTCCAAATTTCTTGGCAGAGATGAGTGAGTGCCTCCTGTGCTGCCTCACTTTCCTGAAAGATTTCAATTTTTATTCCATCAATTCCTGGTGCCTTGTTCTTTGCCACTTCTTTCAATGCACTTTGGACTTCCTCTCTGAGTATCATTGGCTCTTGTTCATATGGTATCTCTTGAAATGGTTGAACATCTCTTGAAATGGCTGCTCTTAGGAAACCCTATACAGGGTCACTATAAATTGGAACCAACTCAAAGGCACTTAACAACAACAACAAAGATAAAAGGTGTGGCATACCACACCCTTGGGAATCTCCTGTAAATCAGATCAGGTGGTGGTGGGATTAAGTCTTGTAGGATAAGCACTGGACTTCAAGGTCAGTGTGAGCCACAAGGCTGGAAGTTCAAACCTACCAGCTATTCCTTGGAAACCCTATACAGGGTCGCTATGAGTTAGAACCAGCTTGACAACAACAAAACATCCCGCCCTTAATTCTTTCATTGGTTTATCACATCATGGAGGATAAGTGCATCTCAACTGCCAAACCACTGAGAATCCTGACTCAGTCAGGTTCACACAGAACTTGATCATAGTAGCCTATGCGCAAACCACTACACTGTCAGGGCTTCTTATACAATAGTTCTTCAATGTGAAAGAAGTCAGAAGATCCAGGTCACATTGATGTGATGTGAAAACTCACCCCACTGTTGATGACTTTGAAGCTAGAAAGAGTAAGCAGGCATAAGAAGGAACATGGTGGCCTTGAAAGAGTACAAGGAATGGATTCTCTGCTAAAGTCTCCAGAAAACATGATAATTCTAGCAGAATGAGATCCATTTGGGACTTCTGAACTATAGAATTGTAAGATAACAAATTTATGTTGTTTCAGGTCACTAATTTTGGCAGTTGTTGTTAGTCGCCCTCATCAAGTTGGTTCAGCATGTACATGAAATGTTGCACAGTCTCATGCCATCGTCACAATTTTTGGTATTATCAAGCCCATGAATGCAGTTACTGTGTGATTTGTGTACCTTCCAACCAATAGGGCTCACTTTCCAGCACTATATTGGTAGTCTAGTGAATTATGAGCTGGACTGCTAACTTCATTGTCAGCAGTTTGAATCTACAAGTTGCTCTGAGGGAGACAGATGAAGCTTTCTGCTCCCATAAAGATTTACAGCCTCAGAAACACTAAACAGGGTCACTATGAATTGAGAGTGACTCAGTAGCATGCACCACCACCTCTACCACCATATTGGACATTAGTCTACTATGGTTCATAGTGTTTTCACTGGAAGTTCCTTTGAATCCTGTCCACTATGGGTGACCCTGATGGTATTGGAAATAATGGTGACATAGCTTCCAGCATTGCAGCAACATGCAAGACATCATAGTAACACAAACTGACAAACTGGCAGACATGTGGTAGTAAAGTGTGATTATAAGTGATTAGATTTTTGTTAAAAAAAAACCTATCTTATATTGAAAGAGACTGAGAGGGCTTTAAGAGGAAATTTTAAGATTTCTCCCCCATATTACTCAGTGCAGGGAAGGTTGGAGGAGTAAGATTAGATCATTTGTGGACAACAAAGAAGACACCTTTCTTCCTTTTGTTTCTTCCTACCTTCCTCCCTCCTTCCTTCTTTTCTTCCTTCCTTCCAACTTTTTTCAGAATGAATGAGTTTATCTAATTGCTTCTAAAGACAGGCTTTGACTGTGTTTGGGGGTGAGGGAGAATGGGGTTGAGAAAACAGAGCTTAAGCTTGAGCACCTGGATTCCTGGGTGCCGAATAGGGGGTGGGGTGGGGGTGGGGGGATGAAGAGGCCAGGCTTGTTGAGACTCAGGATATGGCAGGAATCCCTGAACATATTGCTGCTCTTGAGTATTGTATTATCAGTCCCACTCTGCAACTCTGTTTATGACAAGTCTTGGAGGAGCCATCAACTCTGCATCATGTGGCATGGAGTGTGGGTAGGAATTCATTATGCCCAACAGTGAGACCAATTTCTTCACATTACTCAACGTTTTCACATTTTCATTGCTTCTCTCATATGTATTTTAGATACCTGTAGTTTCAGCTCTTTAATTGGAGTCTCACATTTCACTGATGATCTCTGACCCTCAAATATAGAGGCATTTTGAATCAAATGTCAAGCACTTTTGTAAAATTTAATGCAAACGGTCTATATCATCACTTAGTATTCTGTGCTCTAGGAATGATTCTTAACATAACCACTATGCTACCAGAGAGTTCACCTTTAATTTAGCACTTAACAACAACTTTCGTCAAGTGTGAGTGAGGGAATAAATTAAGGTTGGGAAGGAAGGGAAATGTGAGTCTAAACCAGCACTCCTCCTTGAATTCCTCTCCCCAAAACCACCACACACATCCAAATGCAATGCCATTGAGTCAATTTCGACTCATAGTGACCATATATAGGACAGAGTAGAACTGCTTGCTCTTAAGTGTTTCTTAAACTATAAATCTTTACAGGTGCAGACAGCCTCCACAGCCTCCTTATCTTTCTCCCATGGATCAGCTGGTAAGTTCAAACCACCAATCTTGAGGTTAACAGCCCCACACTAATCCACAGTGGATGATGGTAGCCACCTCCTTGGAACACTTGATGCACAAGCCAATGTGGCTATTGCAGTCTCCGATGGTAAAAAAAATGCCTTGAACCTGATCCAATGGCCGGTGCGCATCTGCTTTCTGCATGATCTCAAGGAATTATCTTTAAAACCTTGCAGGTTTTGGCATTCCCTGGAAGAAGTCAATGATCTCAGACTCCTCGATAGGCAGGGGCAAAAGGTAAATCTCCTCCAGGAACTTGATCTTCATGTTCTTGACCAGAAGACCCAGCTAGGTGACAAAGGCCACTCCTTATCCTCAGGTTTGTCTCCACGAACACCATGGTCTCAAACAAGGCCTTGCAGGTCACTGCCTAACTATCAAAGGAAGCCACCACGGGGCGCCTGCCCTTGGGCCTGGGTGTCACCCAGAGCTATTCTGCTGCACCGGCGTCACAGGCAATTTGGTATTTTCTCAGAGAAGTTGGAATTGATTTTTACCTGTGCTTCTATATCAAAGGTTGCATTGGTAATAATAGTGCCTTCATTGGAAGATTGATGTGAAGATTAAATAAACTAACTTGTGCAAAATACTTAACTCTAGGTAGAAAGTACATGCTTAATTGATACTAGACATGTTTAGACAGAATCTAAAAGTTGAGAAAACAACACTTACCCTAAACCACAAATATTTTGTGTGTGTGTATTTCCTTTTTTTTTTTTTTTTCACACCACACATCAAGATAAATGTTTAGCTCATTTTGAATTGGATATCTAGTTCCTTATATAACTGGAGTCCCTGCAAACATCCGAGAAGACTGATGCTGTTTCCAGTCTCCCTTATCGGGCCTCCAGTTGTGTTTCCTAAGTCCTGCCTTTCCCCATGTGGTTCCAATATCAAAATATTTAGTCCATCTGTCCCAGAGGGATTTGGACTTTCTCTTCATTTGTGCTTCTTGAAATAATATGCTCCTGAGGCACAGATTGTTCCTTCATCACTGAAAAAGGTCAAGCATTTATTAGTCTGTGTATAAACATGACAACAAAGGAGCCCTTGTAAAAATGGAATGTTCAGCTTGGATAGAAAACAGAATAGTTCCTCTTTAATCTGGCAAATTCCCTTGGATTTCATCTCCTTTAAATACACCATGTTAATGTCACTGTTTCTTTCTGGAATTCTCAAATCTTACTTGTAAACCCCCATGTGCCCTTTGAGGTGTAAGCTTTTTCATTTATGAAACTTATAAGTACAATTTCTTTGTCAATGCAAACACATGAATTCAGATAAACCAGCCCTAATACTATGGATCTGGAAGACAGTGGCTCTGTACGATAAGCACCACAAGGTCAGCAGTTTGAGCCCACCAGTTACTCTCCTGGAGAAAAAGGAGGTTTTCTGCTCTTACAGAGATTTACAATCTCAGAAACCCTATACAGGGTCTCTGTGAGTTGGAACTGACTTGATGGTACTTAGCAACAACAATACTGTGGTTATAAGGCTATACTCTCGTATGTACCACACACCCACTTATCATGAAACAGGGAAATGACTTTTCTTTGTTCACCAGCAGTGATTTCATACAAACATTATTTCCATCCTTTGGGACAGCAACCCATGGAAACTCATTTTCTGGTTCCTTCTTTTCTTGCTCTTGAGATGATATTAACCAATGCAGACCTTTATCATGTGTATTTCGTGTCCATCATGATAGCCACCACTTGTTTGTCAGTTTGTCCCACTGTGGTTGCTTGCATGTTGTTGTGATGCTGGAGGCTATGCCACTGGTGTTTTGAATGCCTGCAGGGTCACCCATGGTGGACAGGTTTCAGCTGAGCTTCCAGCAGCTGAAGAAATAGAAGTGGACCACTTCCAAAGGCTTAGCCATTGAAAACCTTATGAATAGTAGTGAAACACTGTCAGATAGTACTAGAATTAATATTGAATATTGAAACATGATGAATGGCACCAAAATATTGTCAGATATAGTGCTGGAAGATGAGCCCCTCAGGTTGGAAGGCACTCAAGATGCAACTGGAAAAAAGCTGCCTCCTCAAAGTAGAGTTGACCATGATGATAAGAATGGAGTAAAGCTTTTAGGACCTTCATTGACTGATGGGGCCCAACTCTAAATGAGGAGAAATAGCTGTAAACATCCATTAATAATTGGAACACGGAATATATGAAATATGAATCTAGGAAAATTGGAAGCTGTCAAAATGAAATGGAATGCATAAATATCCTAGGCAGTAGTGAGCTGAAATGGACTGGTAATGGCCATTGTGGATCTGACAATCCCATGGTTTACTATGCCAGAAATGACAAATTTTAGAGAAATGGCATCGCATTCATCATCAAAATAAACATTTCAAGATCTATCTTGAATATACTGCTGTCTGTGATTGGATAATATCCATATGTCGTCCTGGCATGGCACTGCAGGACAAGTAACAGACCACAAAGTTGGTTTGAAACACAAGCTTGGTGGTTCAAACTCACCAGTCACTCTACTGAAATCAATATAGGTTGCTATGGGTTTGAACCTATACCAAGTCACTTAACAAGAACAACAAAACAAGGAAGACCATTTAATACCACTATTATTCAAATTTATGCACCAACCACTAAAGCCTGTGGATTAATGCACTGGATTGCAAAATTTGTTTGAACCACAAGGTTGCAGGTTCAAGCACCCCAGTTGCTTGTTGGAAACCCTATACAGGAATTCTATGGGTTGGAACCAACTTGACAACACTTAACAACAGCAACAACAACTAAAGCCAATTAAATTGAACAATTCTACCAACTTCTCCAGTTTGAAATTGATCAAACATACAATTAAAATATATTGATAATTGCTAGCAATTAGAATGCAAAGGTTGGAAACAAAAGGATCAGTAGTTGGAAAATATGGCTTTGTGATAGAAATGATGCTGGAGATCACATGATAGAATTTCCCAAAGCCAATGAGTTCTTCATTGCAAATCCTTTTTTTTTTTTTTCTTTTGAGTTGATTACAATATATGACACCTATTTTTTTTTTAATGTTTTATTGTGAATTGTGTGATAGTTTACATGGAAGAACATTAACTTTACATTCATCCTATCATATATAATTTCATTGCCATGGTTACAGTCCCCTCCATGCATCATCAACCAACCAAAGGGTATGCCCTGTAAGTCTGCACCTTGGTCACCAGCACACAGACTGTTTCCCTCTCTGGGTCTAGAGTCCCCAGCCACTCCATCTCTCTGTCTCCATCTCTGGCATCACTGTTTCTCTGGATAGGGTCCTACACTCCACTCTTCTCCCTTGATGGTCTCAGGGACCTCTGTTCCTGGACTTAAGAGCCCACCACTCCCCTGCTTTTGCTACAAAATGTCAACCTTTACTTTTCCAACCCTCACAGTCAGTCCTGATAGCAATTATTCACTATTGTACCACATGATTCCTATCCCCATCTCTTTTCATTAGCCCCGCCCAGACAGATTGTATACTACTCAGTGGAAATTCTACCTTCCTCAGTGCCCTCTGGATCTAGGCTCCCTCTTGAAAGCTTGTAAGCCAGTCACTTCTTGCCTTTGTAGCGCCCCCATTTTGGGTAGTCAATGTCCAAGTTGCTCATCCCTATCTACTCTGTGTATGGAGGGGGTGGGAATGATCCTCACTGTAAAGATTTGTTCCCTCTTTTGAACTACTGCATCCATAGGTATAGGTCAAGTTCATCAAATTGTATCAGATTACTTCTTTTTTTTCCCCTCTTCTTTCTTCTCCTAGTTGAGCTCTGATCATTCAGTCATTGAAGCCAGGTCAAGGGGGTATTATCTGCAAGTGTGGGTGTTCTTGTGCATATGCCCTCTCTTCACACTCCGCTCTAGTCCTCTGTGGCCATGCCACTGACTCTTGGCTCAGGAGTTCCCAGGCCAATCTGCTGGCCAACCATGTCTCCACCCGGGTTCACAGGAGTCTAATGAATGTGGTAGGACTTAGCTCACAGCTGCAAATAAATTTTTTAAGCAACATAAAGGATGATTATACACATGGACCTCACCAGATAGAATACACAGAAATCAAATTGACTACATTTGTGGAAAGAGAGGGTGGAAAAAATCCATATCAAAACAAGGCCAGAGGCAGACTGTGGAATAGACCATCACCAGCTAATATGATCTTGCACATATCCAACCTGAATTTATGAAAGATCATCTGAAGAACAGATTGGACACATTAGACAATAAAGACTGCAGACCAGAAGAGTTGTGGGATGACATCAAGAATATCATACAGGAAGAAAGCAAAAGGGCACTAAGAAGGCAAGAAAGAAGGAAAAGACTCAAATGATGTCAGAAGAGACTCTGAACTTGCTCTCCAGGGTAGAGATGCTAAAGCAAATGGAAGAAATGAAGAGGTAAAAGAGCTGAATAAAAGTTTCAAAGGGAAGCTTGTGAAGACAAAATAAAACATTATAATGAAATATGCAAAGATCTGGATTTAGAAAACCAAAAGGGAAGAGCATGCTCATCATTTCTCAAGTTGAGGGAACTGAAGAAAAAATTCAAGCCTTGACTTGCAATACCTAGGGATTCTTATGGGCAAAATATTGAATGATGTAAAAAGCATCAAAAGAAGATGGAAGGAATACACAGTCACTGTAGCAAAAAGAAATGGTAAATATTCAGCTATTTCAAGAGGTAGTATATGATCAAAAGCACATGATACTGAAGGAAGAAGTTCAAGGTGCACTAACAAAGAACAAGATGCTAGGAATTGATGGAATACAAATTGAAATATTTCTACAAACTGAGGCAGCTCTGGCAGCAATCACTCATCTATGCCAAGAAATTTGGAAGACAGTTACCTGGCCAACTGATTGTAAGAGATCCATATTTGTGCTCATTTCAAAGAGAGGTGACTTAATAGAATGTGTAAATCATTGAATGATATAATTAATGTCATGTTCAAATAAAATTTTACTCAAGATAATTCAAAACCAGGTGCAACATAACATTGACAGGGAACTGCCAACGGTTCAAGCCAGATTTAGAGGAGGATGTGGAATGAGGGATATCATTGCAGACATCAGATGGATTTTGGCTGAAAGCAGAGAATACCAAAGAGATTTTTATTTGTGCTTTATTGACTGTGCAAATGCTTTCAAATATGTGGATGATGACAAGATATTGACCACATTGTGGTGTATGAGTATTTCAGAACCCTTAATTGTGCACATTAGGAACTTGTACATAGATCAAGATGCAGTTGTTTAAACAGAACAAGGGGACACTCAATTGTCTAAAATCAGGTAAGATGTGAGCCACTATTGTATTCTTTCACCATATTTATTCAATCTGTATGCTGAGCAAATAATTGGAGAAACTGGATTGATTATATGAAGAAGAATGTAGCATCAGGATTGGAGGTAGACTCATTAACAACTGTGATATGCAGATGATACAACCTTGCTTACTGAAAAAGAAGAGGACTTAATTGAGGTAGGTCAAATAGTTATTGAGGTAGGTCAAATACCACAGCCTTTGGTATGGGTTGTACTTCAATGTAAAGAAAACAAAACTCATCACCATTAGACCAATAAATAACAACATGATAAATGGAGAAAAAATTGAAATTGTCAAAGACTTCATTTTGTCTTGAATCCATCATCAACACTCATGGAAGCAGCAGTCAAGAAATCAAATGACATTAGGAAAATCTGCTGCACAAGACCTATTTAAAGTTTCAAGAACAAAGATTCAGTTTGAGGACTAAAGTGTGCCTGACCAAGAGCCCCATATGCATGTGAAAGTTGGACAGTGAGTAAGGAAGACTGTAGAAGAATTGATTCACTTGAGTTAAATTGTTGGAGAAGAATATTAAAATTACCATGGACTATTAAAAGAACAAACAAATCTGTGTAGGCCAGACTTCATCTCTCATTTTGTCAGTGGAGACCAGTCCCTGGAGAAGGATATCATGCTAGGCAAAGTGGAGGGTCAGTGAAAAAGAGGAAGACCCCCAACAAGATGGCTTGGCACAGTGGCAGCAGCAATGGGCTCAAGTTTAACAGTCATTGTGAGGATGGCACAGAACGGAGCGATGTTCCATTCTGTTGTGTATAAGGTCATTATGAGTCAGAATTGACTGGATGAAACCTAACAACAACAACAACAACCAGCAATGATAGCCAACCACCATCAATTAGTCAGCCCCTTTTCTTGAACACTTATTCTTCAGATCTCTATAAGGGGGCTTGAAAACCTTCATGAAAAAATTCCACTAATTTTTTAATTTTATTATTAAAATACTCACAGTTTATTAGGGAGGTAACAGTTTAGAACTCAAGATCAGGATCAACATGAAAGTACAGGTAGTCCTTGGGTTATAAACACCCAACTGACAGAAAACCATTATTTTTTAACCAGCCTTCAGAAAGCCTATTATAGCAAAATGATTCATAGTAATAAATGGATGCTATATTGCAACACACATCAAAACATTATTATTGCTGTTGTATTATGTTTAAGATCATCTGGTGTATCTGGAAGGTTTCTTCAATATTTTCTATGCATAGAAAGGAGTCCTGCAATGAATAGGGAAAAACAAGGGCTTGGAGGAGGAAAGGAGGGTCCTCAATGAGGTGGAATTGTACAGTGACTTTAACCATTGGGTTTGGGCAAGGTGGAGGTTGTTGGGGTGGCACGAGACTTGGTAGTATTTCATTCTGTTGTGCATGGGGTTGCTGTAGGTGGGGGCTTCCACTATTGTTTAATTTCCTTTTTCACAGAATTTTAAAATTCTGCTCATATATAATCTTTCTTTATATACTTTCCTTCAGTGGTATGTATAGTCTGGGTTTTCAAGTTTTAACATAGTCCTTTTGAAAGCTATTACTGGTGCTGTCCTTTAAAGTAAAATCATCCTGCTTTCCTTATCCAAGGAATAAAGTAGAACTTAGATTTCATTAACATTTCCCAGCCAGCTTCAGGTCAAACCTAGCTTTGAGAATAGTGTCCATGCTCCTGTGTCCCTTGAATACTTCTGCTGTGCGCTGAGTCAGTTCTGACTCATAGTGACTGTAAATCTTTACAAGAGCAAAATGCCTCATCTTTCTCCTACGGAGTGACTGGTAGAGCTGAACAGCTGACCTTGAAGTTAGCAGTCCAACGCCTAACCCACTACGCTACCAGGGCTCCCTCCCTTTAAGGCTTTTGTTGTTGTTATGTGCTGTCAAGTTGGTTGGGTTTATAGCAACTGTATATAGGATTTCTGGGAACAGCTGGTGAGTTTGACCCCTGACCTTGCAGTTCAAATCAACCTTGCAGTCCAGTGCTTATCCTACAGCAACACTACCAGGATCCCCTTTAAGGCTGTTGTTGTTAAGTGCCATCAAGTCAATCTTGACTCATAGAGACCCTATATAGGGTTTCCGAGGAGCAGCTGGTGAGCTTGAACTATCGACTTGCAGTTCAAACTGACCTTGTAGACCAACCAGTGCATTAACCCACAGTGCCACATCAGGAGCAGAGTAAAAATACCCACCTCTGATTGGGGAATCAAGATTTTATGTTTCTGATTGGATGCTTTACTGTATACAAAGGCCAGTTTAAAGCAGTGTGATTAATCTGCATTCCCTTTCCTGCTAGGATTACCTCAGTATGAGAATATTTTTTGTGAAATGTAAGATTATCCTTGTCCTCTTCCTTTACCTTCTCCCTATTTCCCTCCTTTTCCTCCTTCTCTTTCTCCTCCTCTTGCTTCCCTTCCCTCTTCTCTTTCTCCTTCATTTTTTCCTTTTTCTTCACCTGACTTGCCTTTTTGTCCAGAGCTGTCCAGGAAGCAATGAGGTTTGGAAAAGAATCCATAACATATTGATTCACCAAATACTTATTTCACTGCTATGAATTTCTCTGGTGTGTGGCAGGAAGTCACATGGTAGTGCTTTTTCAACTTGTATAATTTTGTAAATACAAAAGTGAATGTCAGCGCTGAAATTCAGTGGTTTACCCTCTCATAGGAAGTACAAAGTACATTTCATTCAAATGAATGAAACAAACATCTGCTTTCATGGTCTGGTCCTGTGGTGTAGTGAATTATTTCATGTTCCTGTTAACCATAGTCCTTGTAAACTTCAACCAAACAACATTTCCGGATGGGTCTGGGTAAGAGAAAGTGGGGTAAGATGCTGATGGATTATATGATTCAGTTGTGAATGCTTGTTAACAATGCTATCGTGAAAACTTGAAACTCTAAAGTGTAGAAAATAAGTCACCTCAGAAATTGTTGTTAGGTGCCATTGAGTCGGTACTGATCCATAGCGACCTTATGCACAGCAGAGCGAAACAATGTCCAATCCTGGGCCAACCTCACTACTGCTGCCATGTATGTGTCCATTGATGCTGCCACTTGGTCAATCCATCTCTTTGGGGTCTTCCTCTTTTTCTCTGAACCTCCACTTTACCAAACATGATATCCTTCTCCAGACTGGTCCCTCCTGACAATACATCTGAAGTATGAGAGATGAAGTTTGGACATCTTGGCATTCAAGGAGCACTCTGGCTGCACTTCTTCCAAAATTGATCTGTTGGTTCTTTTGGCAGTCCATGGCACTTTCAATAGTCTTCTCCAACACCATAACTCAAAAGCATCAATTCTTCTATGGTCTTCCTTATTCACTGTCCAGCTTTCACATGCATATGAGGTTATTGAAAATACCATGGTTTGGTTCAGGCGCACCTTAGTCCTCAAGCTAATATCTTTGTTCTTCAACATTTTTAAAAGATCTTGTGCAGAAGATTTGCCTAACGTAATACATCGCTTGATTTTTTGACTACTGCTTCCATGAGTGTTGATAGTTGATTCAAGAAGTATAAAGTCATTGACAACTTCAATCTTTTTTTCCATTGATAAGAATGTTGTTTATTGGTCCAGTGGTGAGGATTTTTGTTTTCTTTACACTGAGATGTAATCCATATTGAAGGCTGTGCTCTTTGATCTTCATCAGTAAATGTTTTAAGTCCTCTTCACTTTCAGCAAGCAAGGTTGTATCATCTGCATATCATAGGTTGTTAATGAGTTTTCCTCCAATCCAGATGCCACATTTTTTTTTTTTTCATAGAACCCAGCTTCTCAGATTATTTGCTCAGCATAGAGGTTGAATAAGTATGGTGAAATAATACAGCCTTGTCACACACCTTTTTAAATTTTAAACCGTTCAGTGTTCCCATGTTCTTTTTGAACAACTGCTTCTTGGTCTAGGTACGGATTCTTCAAGAGCACAATTAAGTGTTTCGGAATATTCATATTTTGCAATGTTGTCCATAGCTTGTCATGATCCATACAATTGAAAGCCTTTGCGTAGTCAATAAAGCACTGGTAAACATCTTTCTGATCTTCTCTGCTTTCAGCCAAGATCCATCGGACATCAGCAATGATATCCTTCATTCCATGGCCTCTTCAGAATCCAGCTTGAACCTTTGGAAGTTCTCTGCCAATGTATGATTGTGGACATTTCTGTGTTACCTTTAGCAAAACTTAACTAGCGTGGGATATCAAAGATACTGTGCTATGATTTCTGCATTCCGTTGGGTCACCTTTCTTTGGAATGGGCACAAATACGGATCTCTTCCAATCAGTAGGCCAGATAGTTGTCTTCCAAATTTCTTGGCAGAGATGAGTGAGTGCCTCTTGTGCCACCTCACTTTCTTGAAAGATTTTAATTTTCATTCCATCAATTCCTGGTGCCTTGTTCTTTTCCAATTCCTTCAGTGCACCTTGGACTTCCTCCCTGAATATCATTGGCTCTTGATCATATGCTACCTCTTGAAATGGTTGAACATTAACCATTTCCTTTTGGTACAATGACTGTGTTTATTCCTTCCATCTTCTCTTGCTGTTTTCTGCATTATTCAATAATTTGCTCAGAGAATCTAAGAAGTGGGAAATCTCACTACCATCAAAAAAGAACTGGGAGTGGAATGTGTAATTTGGACCCCGAGGTCCTTTCGCATTGAGTCTCCTCAACCCAGGGGCAGAAAACTTAAACATCAGAGGAATAGCAGAACAGCAACAGACCCAAGAGTCAGATCACGAGATACAGTGGTGAGCTTCCCAGGTCACAGAGCAAAGAAAGCTGAATGAGTTTTGTCAGGGGGCTTGCTTGCAGAGTGAGGTGCCTCAAGGCACTTAATTTGGGGAACTAGATTTGCTGAACCATTGAACTAGAGTCTTGTGCCTTTAGACTGAATCTTATGATGGAGTGGTATGCCCTGTGGGCGTTTATCAGCAATCCTAACAGAACTTTGTAACATTGACTAGGCAGAGAGAGGCCTGCCTAAGGTCATGTCTGAGAAAAGGCTGTCTTAACTAGAAGAACTATGCCCTAATTTTCTAATATTAGAATATTTCCTAATCCTGCACCATAACCTATTAACTTCCCAAGTAAACCCTATAACTGAGAATGGTGGCTGAGTTCTGTGTGGCCATTGCAACAAATTATTGAACCTAGTTGAGTAGTTAGTGCCATGGGAGGGATGGTGTCTTTTTTTGTGTGGGTCCCAACTTATTTTTTTAGTTTCTTCTTCTATCACACTTCCCATTTTCTCAACACACACCTACAATGCTATAAAAACACCGTATTATTCCCTTTCTTCCAAGCTTAGAACAATTTTTGAGCTCCAACTATGTGAATGGATGAAATAAGCTGTACAATTACACCCTTTTCCTTTACTCAGGCTTTCTGATGCCTTCCCTCCTGCCACTCCATTTTTATTGAAGAAGTCTCTTTCATCTTTCAAAGCTTAGCTTGCTGCTTCCTCTTCTTGAAGTCCTCACTCAGAATCATTCTCTCCCTGTTCCTTACAAGCATAGGACTTTACCTCTTAAATGTCCCTATTATTCTGCTTTTGTGTTGCCATTTTTGTTTGTTAGTTTGTTTGCTGGTCTTTCTCTTTCCTTACAACATAAATTTGTTCGTGTAGAAAATGTATTTTTCTTCTCTGTATTGCCCAAATCCAGTGTAATGGATGGCATGAGATACATATTGACATGTTTAATGTGTTGGTTTACTATGTACTGAGCTCTAAGAGGATGACTCAAAGATTCTGGTTATGCAGGATAGGTGATTATTGTCCACTAAACAAGAAACAGAATATATCTCATATAAATAGGATATATAGGAGGAGATTAAAGTGAATGTAAGCACCCTTATGGGGATCTTTGGTAGTCACTTAGACCTCTCAGTCTGGGACTGAATAGAGATCATTACTAGACATATACAGTTGGGAGTTACCAGAGTAGAGTTAAGAATTAAGACCATGGGAGTGGGTTTGAGTAAGAGGAGAAAGTGAGATATTAGAAATGCTGAGGACAAACCCTGACGAAAGTAGACATTTAAGGGTAGATTACGGAAGGGATTCAGCAGTGGACTCTGAGAAGGAATGGTTTGAGAAACAGCTGGAGAACATATAGGGAGTGAGGTCATGGGGTCAAGGGTGGAGTCAAGTTCAAGAAGGCTGGAAGAGTGACAAGGATCAAATACTACGGACTTAGGGCAACAGCTAGAAAGGGGTGCAAGGTCAATATAGGAGTTTCAAAGTAAGATTCTTATTTTCAAGAACAAAATGGATAGTTAGATAAAAGGATACAGAAACAAACTCTCATTAAGCCAATTATAAACCTCATTAAATCTCACCAGGAGAACTCTATTCCAATCTGAATTTTCTTGGCTCCTCCCCATAAAAGGGATTTCAAGAATGTTAGAGAAACATTTGTCCACATCCTATGACTCTGCTCCGTTAGAGTAATTGAGGAATTATAAGCCGTATGCTCTCCCTGGTTGATGGAGCCCTATCTCGTAGGGTCACTGCAGAAGATTTTCAAGGAAAACACTTGAGCGCATAAAGAACATCATCTATCATTATTGAGCCTCCAGGAGTAACAGAGGATGGGTAGTTAAAAGGAAAAAATGCCTTGAGATAGTAGTTTGGATTGTTGCCATTATAGTATGGTCATCATAATTTGATTTTTATATGGCCTTGTATATATTAAATACTGGACTGGTGTGATATTGTAGGATTAGCACTGGATTTAAGAGCCACGAGATTGGAAATTCAAACCCACCAGCTGCACCTCAGAAACTGTGTACAGACTTGATGGCACTTAACAACAACATTATTAAAGGAGTCCTGATGTGGCACTGTGGGTTAATGCGCAGGACTGCCAAGTTGGTTTGAAGAGCAAAGTTGTAAGATCGGTGGTTCAAACTCACCAGCCACTCCTTGGAAGCCCAGTACAGGATTGCTATGCCTCAGAACTAACTTGATGACACTTAGCAACAGCAAACAAAAATAGATATAAAGTCTTCTTTCTGAAATAGATTAAATTAATATTGTTATAAGAAAAAGAACATATTTTTATTTTCTTATTCTATTTTTGAGGAAAGGCTATACATCTATCTATTCTTTAGTCCATCCATCCATCCAAAACATTTTTTAAGGCCCTCTTATTTAATGGAGTCCATGTGTAAGAAACGAATTGGATTGCAAACCTCAAGGTCAGCAGTTCGAAATACCAGCTGCTGCAAGGGAGAAACATGAGGCTTTCTGCTCCTGTAAAGATTTACAGCCTCGGAAACCCTGTACAAGGTCACTATGAGTCAGAACCAACTTGACGACACTTAACAACAACAACAACAACATGTGTAAGAAAACAGTTAATGTGCTCAGATGCTAACCAAAAGGTTGGAGGTTTGAGGCCACCCATAGGCACCTCGAAGAATGGCCTGGTGACTTACTTCTAAAAATCAAATCTGGAAAACCATATGGAGTATAGTTCTACTCTGACACACAGGGGGTCTTCATGAGTCAGAACTGAGTTTTTGTTGTGATGGTTGTTATTTAATAGCGTTTATGCAATGGCCAGATCCTACAAAAATAAATAGGACCAGAGCCCAGACCTCAAAATAGTCACCACGGCATATAAAGGAATTTGATCTAAAGCATCATTTAAATTAGGCCAGGGATCAGAATATACATCAAATCATTTTAGAATAAAACTTGAAGTTATGCTTTTGGCAGCTTCTCTGTACTTCCTCAGTATACTAATGCTTCCTGACATTATTGCTATCACTGATAAATGTCAAAGGGGAGAGTGATATTTTTGGAGCCGATTTTTTTTTATCCTATTACAAAAATAGATTATAGACACATACACATATGTCACAGAAAGAACTTAGGCTAATATTTCAATACAGGAACAAGCATTAGCATATTTTTAACATTTCACGGTTAGATTTCTGTTGTCAATTATAATAATCTGGTTGTTTGAACTCCTTATTTTATGTTAGCTATCAAACTGTATTATCATGATGTCATCTGCTTAAATTTCACAAGTATATAAGTACTGCATTGTTAAAGAGTTCTTAAAAGAGGATTTTGATTCAATATTTTCATATAATTATCTTCATAAAAGCATGCTGGGGTTGCTTAGTGCTGTTGAGTTGTTTCTGACTTAAAGCAACCTTATACAGGATGTCCAAGGCTGTAAGTCTTTACAGGAGCAGAAAACTTCATCTTTCTCCCATGGAACGGCTACTGGATTTGAACCCAGTTAGCAGTCCAATGCTTATCGTACAGTACTACACCAGGACACCTCATAAATGAAAGTTGTTGATGTTAAGTTCCAATTCACAGTGACCCTGTATGTTGTTGTTGTTGTTAAGTGCCGTCAAGTAGGTTCCGACCCATAGAGACCCTGGATAGGGTTTCCGAGGAATGACTGGTGAGCTTGAACTACCGACCTTGCAGTTCAAACCGACGTTGCAGTCCAGCACATTAACCCACAGAGCCATGCCAGAAGACCCTGTATAGGGTTTCCAAGAAGCAGCTGGTGAGTTTGAACTGCTGACTGTGTGGTTCAAATCAGCCTTGTGGTCTAGTGTTTTACTCTGCTGCGCCACACCAGAACTCCCATAAAAGCATTGTTGTTGTTGTTGTTAAGTGCCTTCGAGTCAGTTCCGACCCATAGCATAGTGCTAACTAAAACCAAGAAATTTTTATTTATAATTACAAAAACACAAAACTATAAATGAACTCAAATTCATGAATATTTTTAGGTGTTGTTCCTTGCACAAGACATTAGTCTAAGTGAACATTTAGTTATTATTTATGGTAAGCATCGACTTTTGGGAAAGACTATATGTACTAAGACAAAGCACAAATGAGCCAAGGTTATTAACCATGCTACTCTACCATAGGCCTATTTACTCTACTTGAAAGGTTGTGTGATATTTCCACTGTTGGAGATGTCACTAAGAGTCGCCTGGTTTGCTGATCAGAGCAGTGAAAGATACAACGCTTTTCATGAGTGTCTCTGGAGAAAGTGAGGTTTTTCCTGACTTTGGAGGGGACACCATAAGATAGAGGGGTCTTGCTCTGTTAGCAGTTGGAAGATCATATCATAAAACAGACGACGCTTTATTTAGTACAAAGTGACAGGGGAAATGTTCAAACAACAGATACAAGCATTGCTTTTAAAAATTATTTATCACTTGTGTTTACCATCAGGTTATCAGCCTAGTAGGTAAAGACTAGTAGAACATTCAACCTGCAAACTTAATGTATTTACCTACTCTACTCTCATGATATGATTTAGCCAGCTTTGTTGTTGTAGCAAACATCCCTCAAAACCTCAGACACAACTACAAAACCTTATTCTAGAATCTGGAATGAAGAAACATGTATCAAAATGGGCCTTATGTAAATGTATATATCTAAAATTGGCCTTGTTGCTATCAAGTGCTGTCAGTAGCTTCCATCCCATAGGATTTCTCAGGAGCAGCTAGTGAGTTTGAACCGCTGACCTTGCAGTTCAACAGACATTGCGGTTCAAACTGACCTTGCGGTCCAGTTCTTATCCTATAGCACCTCACCAGGACTCTAAACTTAGCCTTATGTCTCCTTCATTCCAGGTTCAGGCTACAAGGGTAGTCCATTTTTGTGCATGCCATTCCAGTGGCAGAGGGAAAACAGCATGAGAGTTGGTGGAAACATATATACTCCTAAAGTTTTTGCTTAGATGAAGCACAATCAAGTTCAGCCACGTACCATTGCCCAAAGTACTCCCGTTCCCAATGCTGATGTCAAAGGTGCAGAAATTGTATACATCTCTACAGGAGGCACTATAATCCTCTTTCAGAAGGAGAAGCAAAGTGCTGAGAATGATGACAGTCTACGACACCACATTCTTGGCTTGCTCCCACCCAATTCTCCAGCTCATTCCTCCAACCCTTCCTCTTTGTTGTTATGTGTTATTGTTGTTATGTGCCATGGAGTCGGTTCCGACTCATAGCGACCCTGAACAGGGTTTCTGAGGCTGTAAATCTTTATGGGAGCAGAAAGCCTCATCTTTCTCCAGCAGAACAGCTGGTAGTTTCGAACTGCTGACCTTGCGGTTCGCAGTCCAATTCGTAACCACTACACTACCAGAGCTCCTTCCTCTTTAATACTAGCTAATTAAAGAGGAGTCCTGTGAAGAGTTCCATGAGGGAAGACTGCTCACAGGAAATGAGGTTGCAGTGGATGCTGTTTCCATTCTTCTCTGTTTTGCTCTCATCAGCTTCTGGGTGCAGAAGTCACAGTGGGTTGGAAGGGAAATTAAAGATGAGGTAGAAAATGAGAGATCTGAGAGCTTTCTTATTAAAGAGGTCACTCAAGTAGTACCAGGGACAAAGACAGAGTGGCCTTTATGTGCCTGAGAGACTGTACTATAAGCAAGCCCACCCCTCAAAGTCATCATCCTCTTCAATTAATCTTTACTTAGCATCCACTGAGACACTGGCCCTGAACATTGAACTACAAACTTGAATTGGGAAAGGCTTTTACTAATTTGCACATTAAAAAGTACACAGACAGGAAACTCACCTTTTTTCCCTTTCCCAGTCGCCCTGGGAGAGAGTCTCTTCTTCATTCATGTGTAGAATCCCAATTAAACATAGTAAAGAAAGGAAATTTCTTACATTGTAATTTTCCTACCTCTCTCCTTGTTTTATTTGCAGTCTGGATTTATTGTTTGAGAATTGCCTCTTTTAAACATCATCCCTTATTAACCATAGAGATAAAAGCCATAAAGGGAAGGGAACTCCTTCAGTTCTCTTTGCCGTTTGTGAGCTGGAGCAGCCACGTTTACAAGGGGAGCTGACATCTGTTGACTAAGAAGATCCAGTCCTGTACTGGGGCTGTGCTCATGCTCAGAATGCAAACTGCAGCTATCAGAGGCAGAGCTGGGGTTGGAGAACTGCTGGAGCCCAGAGCAAATCTGCTCGAGCACTAGAAAAGAAATTGTATAGTTTTCCAGCAGATGTATGTTCTTAACGTGGTTGTCTTGTAAAGCCACAAAATGTGCCCCTCCCCCCACACACTTAGCCAATCACAACTGTTAGTTTCACTAACAATATAACTTAAGAGAAGGTAATTCTATCACAATCCTATGTAATATTTAGTCCATATAACAGGATGAAACTAAAATTAACATCACATATAGAAGGCATTTCATTTTCTCACGTACGGTACAATATTAGGAGCAAACAACATATGTCTCCATGGTTATAAACAAAGGCGTCATGTTTGCAAAACAGATTCTATATGTAGACTGCCTCTAAATGGGATAAAATATGGGGTTTTTCTTGGTTGGAATAATGTTAAATATTTCAATCCACACAATCTTTATAAGAAATGCTTTGTTTGTCTCTGTGACTACCAATAAGCATTGTTTGTTTGTTTTAGTTTTTATTGTGAATTATGTGATAGTTTACATGGGAGAACATTAGCGTTACATTCATCCTATCTTATTTCATTTCATTGCAATGATTACAATCTTCTACATGCATCATCAAACAACCAAAGCATATAACCTGCAAGCCGGCCCCCCAGGCCGTCAGCACATATCCCCTCTCCCTCTCTGAGTCTAAAGTCCCCAGCAGCTCCATCTCTCCACGTCGTCATCATCATCATCATCATCATCATCATCATCATCTCTGCCTCCATCTCTGGTGTAATAAGCATTGTTTTTGCATCACCTTTTCCAAACCTGAGTTCTTGTCTCAGTTCTTCCTCTTTGACCTTGAGAAAATCAACCCATCTGAGTCTCTCTTTCTTCATCTGATAGATAAGGATGTTGAACTAGATCAGGGTTTCTTTAGGTCTATTTTAGGGAGTCCTGATGTTGCACTGTGGGTTAATGCATCAGACTGCAAAGTCCTTTGAACTGCAAGGTTGGTGGTTCAAGCTCACTAGCTACTCCTTGGAAACCATATGCAGGGTCGCTATGGGTCGGAGCCGACTTGATGGCACATAACAACAACAACAGTGTGGCTCTATGGGTTAATGCGTTTTATTGCAAGGTTGGTTTGAACCACAAGGTTGGCACTCCTCAGGAACGCTATGCAGGGTCGCTAGGACTGTGTTGGAACTGACTCAATGGCACATAACAGCAATTTTAGGGAGCCTTGTTTCTGAGGAAATTAATGAGTGCAACATCTTTTTAAAAAGGTGTTCCATGTTCAAATAAAGTTAGGAATTTTGACATCAAACACAACTGAACATATTTCATTACTCAATTTTAATGTGCTGATATTTACTGTGATTCTCCACAGAAACATAGTCTACATTGTTTTCCTTAATTTATTTAACCACAAAAATTTTTCTTGTGGCTCTCAGAACCAAGTCAAACATTAGTGTTTAAAGACCTTTCAATTTTTGACATTGTAACTTTCAATTTTTTCAAATTTATTTAGTTATTGTTGTTGAGAATATATGCTACAGAATATAGATAAATTTAGTGATTTCTACATGTAAAATCAAGAGTGTCATGGTTCCATTTGATAATCACTGAACCATAAGGTCAGCAGTTTGAGCCTGCCAGCCGCTCCAAAGGAGAAAGATGAGGCTTTCTGCTCCCATGAAGATTTAAACTCTCGGAAACTCTATAGAGCATTGCTGTGAGTCAGAACCGACTCTATGGCATTTAACAATAACAGTGTGTACAGTCCTGTGACATTGATTACATTTTTAAAGTCTGTAACCATTCTAACCTTCCTTTTCCTAGGTGTTGCTCCTCTACTCAAGGAAGACATGATTTACTAATGAAGCTTGCTCTTCTTGTTGTTAAGTGCTGTTCAGTGGGTTCAGACTCATAGTTACCCCACATAGGGTTTCCAGAGTCCTGGTGTGGCACTGTAGGATAAGCACATGACCTTATAGTCAGCAGTTCAAACACACCAGTGCTCCTCGGAAACCCTATACAATGTCGCTATGCCTTGTTACTGACTCAATGGCACTTAGCAATATAGGGTTTCCAAGGAGCAGCTGGTGGCTAGTAGTCCAGTGTTTATTCTACAGCACCACAAGTATCATTAAAAGAAAACTTCAGGGGATATTTTTTGTTTAAGGTTTAAAAATTCCCAGGGCAGTAGATTCAGGAGCTCTTCCAGCCATAGTAATGCCAGAAAGTTTCGATCCTATGGGAATTTTAAATGCTCTTCCATATTTTTCCCTTTTGATCAGGATTCTTCTATAGAATCTTTGACCCAAACTCTCAGTAATGGTAGCCAGTACAATCCAGTTCTTTTGGTTGACTTTTTATGATTCTATTGCCTAATTATTCTGCCCAGCTTTTCAATTTCTCCTACATATTTCAGGAGAAGAACGACTTGAAGTTTCTAATTCATTCAGAAGGTGAAAGTATGTTTGTTCTTTGTTTTCCTCTTTCATTAATTTTTTTCCAATATAACTTTTATATCAAAAAGTTTCAGACCCACAGAAAAATTCAATTAATAGTACAATAAATATCTATAGATTCTATCCTGAGACTTAACAATGGTTAACATTCTGCTACATTTGCTTTTTCTTCTCTCTCCACACACACACACACACACACACATACACATACACACACACTCTATACATAGTTGTTGTTGTTGTTAAGTACCATGGAGTTGGTTCTGACTCATAGTGGCCCTACACAGGGTTTCTGAAGCTGTAAATCTTTACGGTAGCAGAAAGCCTTCTCTTTCTCCTGTGGAACAGCTGGTAGTTTCAAACTGCCGATCTTGAGGTTAGCAGCCTGATTTGTAACCACTACACTACCAGAGCTCCTTTTATACATTACATTTTTTATATTATATATTATAATTTTATTGCTAAATCACTTGGGAATGAATTGCAGGCACCATGGCACTTTATTCTTAAATGTTTCAAGATGTATCTCCTAAGAACAAGAATATTCTCCTACTTAACTTCAAAACTGTCACTATACCCAAGATTTTGAAAAATCAACGTCATTGAATTTATTTAAATTTCCCCTAGTTGTCCCCAAATGTTCTTTCTAACGTTGTTTGTGGTCTTAAATCCAGGATCTATTCAGGGTTCACACACTGGATTTGGTTATGTCTCTTTGACTGCTTTAATTTAGAATAATCCCTGGCTTGTTTGTCTTTCATGACATTTGCCTTTTTAAAAAATCCAGGTCACTTATTTTGTAGAAGAGCTAACATTTTTAATTTGTCTGATTGTTTCCTCATAATTAGATGTAGTTCAAATAATTTTGGCAAGAGCATGAGTAGCTGATATTATGTATATTACATTGCACCATATCAGGAGGCACATAGTACTACTTGTCCCATTATTGGTGATTCATTGAGTAATAACTTGGTTATGGTGTTTTCTGCTATATTTCTTTGCTATAAAAGAATATTTTACCCTTGGTAGTTAATAAATGATTTGATAGTTGATGCTTTGACATTAATAGATAACTTGTTTACCAATAACTTTTCACCTTTTCCTGAACTATATATTACATTGTTGTTGTTGTGAAGTGCCATCGAGTCAGTTCCGACCCATAGTGACCCTATGTAGGGTTTCCAAGGAGCAGCTGGTGAGTTTAAACTGCCAACCTTTCAGTTCAAATGGCTTTGCAGTCTGGCGCATTAACTCACAGTGTCACACCAGGAAGATGGCAAAATAGTGACTTTTCTAATTCTAGCATCCCTTCTACTTTATTAGTTATTCTGTAAATGAGAGCATCCCTATTTTCTCTCTCTTTTCCTTTCTTTGTTTCACTCTCACTAATTTCTCATCCACTATCTGGATGTACCATAGATTCTTTTCTTTTTTCTAAAAAGTTTTTATTGTGAATTATGTGATAGTTTACATGGAAGAACATTAGCTTTACATTCATCCTATCGTATTTAATTTCATTGCAATGATTACAATCCTCTCCATGCATCATCAAACAACCAAATGGTATACCACGCAAGCCTGCCCTCTGGCTGCCAACACATAGCCCCCATGTTGTTGTTGTTAGGTGCCATCAAGTCAGTACTGACCCATAGCAACCTTATGCACAGCAGAAC
>NW_006408747.1:852100-860909 GCF_000296735.1 Chrysochloris asiatica | reverse complement strand
TTTTTTTTTTTAGTTCCCCCAGCTTTAGAAATGTTGAGCATGTTCTTCCTTTTGGTTTTATGATTCCAGATCATTGCACATTTTGTTGTAATATTTGGCTTTATCTTCTTGAGCTGATCTTTGAAATTTTCTGTTCAGCTCTTGGACCTTCTTATTTCTTCCATTTGTTTTAGCATCTCTACACTGGAGAGCAAGTTTCAGTGTCTCTTCTGACATCCATTTTGACCTTTCATTCTTACTTCTCTTCTCAATGACTTTTTGCTTTCTTCATGTATGTCATCCCACAACTCTTCTGGTCTTTGATCTTTAGTGTTTAATGTATCAACTCTGTTCTTCAGATGATCTCTAAATTTAGGTGGGATACAATCAAGGTCAAATTTTGGCTCTTGTGGACTTGTTTTCATTTTCCTCAGCTTCAGTTTGCATTTGCATAGGAGTAATTGATGGTCTGTTCCACAATCTGCCCCTTGCCTTGTTTTCACTGATGATATAGAGCTTTTCTATCATCTCTTTTCACAGATGTAGTAAATTTGATTTCTATGTATTCCATCTGGTGAGGTCCATGTGTATAGTCATCTCTCTTATGCTGTCTAAAGAAGGTATTTGAAATGAACAAATCAATGGTTTTGCAGAATTCTATCGTGTTCTCCCGCATCATTTCTATCACCAAGGCCATATTGTCCAACTACTGATCCTTCCTCTTTGCTCCCAACCTTTGCATTCCAATCATCAGTAATGATCAATACATCTTGATTGCATGTTTGATCAATTTCAAATTGAAGAAGTTGGTAGAATTCTTCTATTTCATCTTCACTGGCTTTAGTGGTTGGTGCATAAATTTGAATAATAGTTGTATTAACTGGGCTTTCCTGTAGGCTCATGGATATTATTCTATCACAGACAGCATTGCACCTCATGACTGATGTGGATATGTTCTTTTTGACGATGAACGCAGCACCATGTCTTCAATCTGTCATTCCTGGCATAGTAAACCATGTGGTTGTCAGATTCAAAATGGCCAATACCAGTCCATCTCAGCTCACTAATGCCTAAGATATTGATGTTTATGCATTGCATTCCATTTTTGACAACTTCCAATTTTGTCAGATTCATACTTTGTACATTCCATGTTCTGATTTTCAATGGATGTTTACAGCTGTTTCTCTTCATTTTGAATTGTGCACCATCAGCAAATGAAGGTCTCATGGGCTTTACTCCATTCGCATTATCAAAGTCAACTCTACTTTGAGGAAGCAGCTCTTACCCAGTCGCATTTTGAGTGCCTTCCAACCTGAGGGTCTCATTTCCCGGCAATATATCTGACAGTGTTTTTCTGATATTCATAAGGCTTTCAGTGACTAAATATTCCAAAGCAGTTCGTCACTCTTTCTTCTTAGTTTGTCTTTGTCTGGAAGCTCATCGGAAACCTGTGCACCATGGGTAACCTTGGTGATATTTAAAATACTGGAGGCATAGCTTTCAGAATCACAGCAACTCACAAGCCACCAGAGTACAACAAAATGACAGACGAGTGGTGGCTGTTTGGTTTTAAGTACATAGCCCCCATAGATTCTTTTCAATCAATGTTTTATAACCTATGACTATAATTGATAATTTTAAGCATTTATTCAGAGGTTACTGTGCCAGGTAGAAAAGAGAGTAGCAACTACTTCAGATTGGTCAACTGGCCATTATTTTGAAACAAGTTTGTCAGAAGGAAATGGGAGTGGAGTGAGATCTCAAAATTGTAATGATTAGTCTTTGGTATACCACGGTTTGGCTACTGTGGTTCCAGTAATTACCAAGTGGCCATCTGAATCATCACACTGAAAGAAAAAAATCAATAACCATCTCTGTGGAGCTTGGCTAAATCTGACTCAGAGGGAAGAGAATCTCAGCATCAGGAACTTAGCCCCAGTTGTTGGGCTCAGGATCTATGAAGATCTAAGGCGAATCATAAGTCCTGTTTCTACGCTGAGTACCAAATTTGTGATCTAAAATCAGTGACCCTCATCAGGAAGACCTAAAGAAGTATATCTAAATATTTAGCATATAATAAGATCTTATAGTGACTATCAAAATACAAAAGGCCCTGGGAAAGACAGGGAGCCCAAGCACTTTCCAGGTTCACTGTAAGATACAGACCCGATGGTGGGCAGCATCCTCATTCTACAAAAGGATCCAAATGATGTATTCCAATGAATTAGTCACTAAGTGAGTCAGAGAAGAGAGCTGTAACCCTGATTTCAGTGGAAGAGTAAAAGACTCTCTGTTGATGGCAGTGGGTTTTGTTTCTTGGGAAAGAATAGATTCTCCCTTGTTGGTCAAAATTTCCAGTAGAAGTAATGATGAGTGTTATGCAAGGTGGGACATTTTACAGTGCAGCAAGTCTGGGTGCTGAAGGACCCTGATGATTGACAGAGGTAAGAAAGCACATTTCAAGAACTTAAAATCCTTTGGACCTGGTTTTGTACCTTTTAGGGAATCTCTGCTCCCTTGTGGTTCTTCTAACCACAGAATCTAGCATACTGCTGAGAGATCACTAACCAGAAGGTGATAGGGGTACCTGGAATCTTTGTTACCTCCAAGTTTATACATCTTTAGCCTTTCCACAAGCCTAGCTGTCAAAACACCCCAAAAGAGGAAAAGGAGTTCAGTAGAAAAGCATAAGTTTAAGAGGCCAAAAAACTTGGGTTCAATGGCAACTGCTAAAATTTATGTGGCATAAGGCCTAGGTGTGGCACTGTGGGCTAATGTGCTGGACTGCAAAGTCGGTTTGAACCACAAGGTTGGTGGTTCAAGTTCACCAGTTGCTCTTTGGAAACCCTATACAGTGTTGCTATGGGTTGTGACAACTCGATGGCACTTAAGAACAACAACAACAAAGGTCTAAGCAGGACTCCTATTATGGCACTGTAGGATCAACACTGGACTGTGAACCAAAGATAGGTAGTTCAAACCCACCAGCTGCTCCTTGATAACCCTATACAGAGTCACTATGAGTTGGAACTAACTTGACAGCAGTTAACAACAACAAAGGCCTAAGCAAAATAATACCAATTCCCTCATCTGTAAAGCAGAAATAAAAAATACCTCATAGATCTGTTGTTAGAATCATGTTAAAAAGGGTAAAGCATGTATCACTTTGCCAGTTAGGATTCTTTTCATTTCAGTTGATAGAAACCTGAGCTCATTTATGAACAAAATGAGGGATAGATACATTATTAATTATGAGGTTACGGTGGTATCTCATAATTTTAAAAGTTAGGAATTCAGCCAATCCTTATATTAGGGCTGAAGCTATGAAATAAAAAATCAGCAGGAGCCATATTAACAACCTGCAATATGCAGATGACACATTCTTGCTTGCTGGAAGTGAAGAGGACTTAAAATACTTACTGATGAAGATCAAAGACTAAAGACATCGGTATAGATTGCACTTCAAGTTAAAGAAAACAACAATCCTTACCACTGGACCAATAAATAACATCAGGATAATCGACAAAATATTGAAGCTGTTGAAGATTTCATTTTGCTTGGATCCAAAATCAACATTCATCGAAGGGGCAGTCAATAAATCAAAGGATGTATTGCATTAGGCAAATCTGTTGTACAAGACTTCTTTAAAGTGTTAAAGAGCAAAAATATCAGTTTGAGCACTAAAATTGATTCAAGTCATGATATTTTCAATTGAATCATATACATGTGAAAGTTGGACAATGAGCCAGGAAGACCATAGGAGAATCAATGCATTTGGATTATGGTGTTGGAGAAGACTATTGAAAGTACCATGGACTGACAGAAGAACAAACAAATCTGTGTCAGAGTACAGCCAGAACGCTCTTTAGAATCAAGGATTGCCAGACTTTGTCTCTCACTCTTTGGCCAGGTTGTCAGGAGAGATCAGTCCCTGGAGAAGGGTATCATGCTTAATAAAATAGAGAGACAATGTTAAAGAAGAAGATCCCTAAGAAGATGAATCAACACAATAGCAGTAACAATGAGATCAAATATAACAACTGTTTTATGTTTTGAGCTTATGGTGCAAGGCTGGGCAGTGTTTCATTTTGTTGTGCATAGGGTCACTATGAGTCAGAATTGACTCAATTGCAACAAACTACAACAGATTGTCAGACCTTTATTCCTAGTCACCTCAGGGTTGCCTTAAGTTTGCGCCACCTAGGGACTCTAGTGGACTGGTCTAAAATGTAATTTCTACTGGACTAGTCTAGTAGCTGTCACATAGTAGGGACTCAGTAGGTATTTGATTTCTTTTTCCTTTCACTCATATCAGATAAGATGAACCTTAAAGAAAAACTGGAAACTGTTACTTGGATTATTTTGAAACATGCAGGACCTCATGATAATTGAAATCATTAGTCCAAAGGTAGTTTCTGACAATAGTAACTCCACTGTGATGAATAAGGCAGATTGAACACTTTTTGTTCTTCCTAGATTTGGTTTCTGCTGTGTTCTCTGAAATGTATCTGCCTATCCTTGGAAATTCCCTGTTCCTAGTTATATACACAGGGACAACTGTTCAATGAAGATAAAGGCTCTCTAAGGAAGTACATAGGTGGGTTCGGAGGTAATAGTTGTTGCTAATGGACAAAGCGAATCTTAGAAACTCAAGGAACAGAATCACTTTAAAAACTTAGCTGTTTCTGTCTTACCACTGTTGACCACATTTCCAAGGGTAGCAATGGTACATAATGCCTATATTCATTCATTCATACATTCACTTGTGAGACGTCTATTCTATTAGTTGTTGTTGTTAAATGCTGTTGAGTCAGTTCCACTAACTCATAAGGACCTTGTACAGGTTTCTGAGGAGAGCTGACCTTGCAGTGCAAACCAACCTTAAAGTCCTGTGTTTATCCTATGGCGTCACACCAGGACTCCATCCTGTTAGAGAGAGGTACCAAGGAAGCACTCAAGATGTTTTTCTTATTCAACTTTTTCTCCTGGGAAAGTAAAGGCCTCAGTTTGGGATTTCAGGAATTAGAGTACAATGAGAGTATAAGGGATTATCTCGATTATGTAGGAAGTTGATCAAAGCAGCATTGTGTGAAGAAATCCCAGGAAATGAGGAAGGTCAAAACATCCAGATTTAGGGAGTAAGTGGAGAGTGTGAATTTGAACCAAAGAGTCAACATCAAGTGTGTAAGCAGGGCCTGGCAAGAACCCTAGAGGCTACAAGCCATCCACTCATTGTCTTTCTACTCATAAAAACCTATAAATATCTGACAAGAACTGCTTCATAGGGTTTCTGAGACAGTAAATCTTTAAGGAAGCTGACTGCCTTATCTTTCTTCCAAGGAGCGACTGGTTGGTTCAAACCACTGATCATTAGGTTAACAGTCCTACACTGTACCCACTGCATCACCAGGGTTCCTTCCATTGAGGGAAGGAACCTCTTATAGGAAGCTCACAAGCCTACCCTGGGAGGAACATCTGCAGTTACTATGGCCTTTCAGACCTAGGAAATACAAAAAAGTAGGCACATGGAGTTGCCATAAGTTGGAATCAACCCCACGGCAACAATTTGGAGTCCCTAGGTTATCCCAATAATTAACAAGCTCTGCTGCTAATCAAAAAGTTGAAGGTTGGAATCTACCCAGAAGTTCCTTGGAAGAGGTCTGATGTTCTACGGCTGAACAATGAGTCAGGAAAACCCTGTGAAGCACAGTTCTGCTCTAACACATGTGGGTCTTCCCATGAGTCAGTCAACTCAATGGCAACTGATTTGGTTCTGGTTTTTGAAGAAAGAAATGTTTTGGACCAAATATTTTTTTTAATTAGAGAAGATCAGAGAATAAAAACCTTTCTCAGTCTGTGAAACACCTCATATCATGGATGAACCTGGAGGACATTACTCTGAGTGAAATTAGTCAATCACAAAAGGACAAATATTAAATGATATCTTTATTGGAAAGCTTAAGGAAAGATTTCCATACTAAAAGAAGTATTCGTTGATAGCTGCTAGAGTGAGGCAGAGTAATTCACTGGCTAGAAGGTGACAGGGAGGGCAATATACAAGAAGAGGAAGGGTGGCAGAAGATTAATGAAGATAGGTGAAGACACAGGGAGGTATGCATGGGCTAAAGGGGACAGAGGTCAATAGTGATATACAACCTTGGGGCAACAATGTTCTGTACATAGATACATAGATTGAGACATTGGGTGAATGGGTCACTATGGGTCAGAACTGATGGCACTTAACAATAACAACAAATATATATATATATATATGGAGCTCTGGTAGCGTAGTGGTTACGAATCGGGCTGCGAACCTTAAGGTTAGCGGTTCGAAACTACCAGTCGCTCCGCGGGAGAAAGATGAGGCTTTCTGCTCCCATGAAGATTTAAACTCTCGGAAACTCTATAGAGCATTGCTGTGAGTCAGAACCGACTCTATGGCATTTAACAATAACAGTGTGTACAGTCCTGTGACATTGATTACATTTTTAAAGTCTGTAACCATTCTAACCTTCCTTTTCCTAGGTGTTGCTCCTCTACTCAAGGAAGACATGATTTACTAATGAAGCTTGCTCTTCTTGTTGTTAAGTGCTGTTCAGTGGGTTCAGACTCATAGTTACCCCACATAGGGTTTCCAGAGTCCTGGTGTGGCACTGTAGGATAAGCACATGACCTTATAGTCAGCAGTTCAAACACACCAGTGCTCCTCGGAAACCCTATACAATGTCGCTATGCCTTGTTACTGACTCAATGGCACTTAGCAATATAGGGTTTCCAAGGAGCAGCTGGTGGCTAGTAGTCCAGTGTTTATTCTACAGCACCACAAGTATCATTAAAAGAAAACTTCAGGGGATATTTTTTGTTTAAGGTTTAAAAATTCCCAGGGCAGTAGATTCAGGAGCTCTTCCAGCCATAGTAATGCCAGAAAGTTTCGATCCTATGGGAATTTTAAATGCTCTTCCATATTTTTCCCTTTTGATCAGGATTCTTCTATAGAATCTTTGACCCAAACTCTCAGTAATGGTAGCCAGTACAATCCAGTTCTTTTGGTTGACTTTTTATGATTCTATTGCCTAATTATTCTGCCCAGCTTTTCAATTTCTCCTACATATTTCAGGAGAAGAACGACTTGAAGTTTCTAATTCATTCAGAAGGTGAAAGTATGTTTGTTCTTTGTTTTCCTCTTTCATTAATTTTTTTCCAATATAACTTTTATATCAAAAAGTTTCAGACCCACAGAAAAATTCAATTAATAGTACAATAAATATCTATAGATTCTATCCTGAGACTTAACAATGGTTAACATTCTGCTACATTTGCTTTTTCTTCTCTCTCCACACACACACACACACACACACATACACATACACACACACTCTATACATAGTTGTTGTTGTTGTTAAGTACCATGGAGTTGGTTCTGACTCATAGTGGCCCTACACAGGGTTTCTGAAGCTGTAAATCTTTACGGTAGCAGAAAGCCTTCTCTTTCTCCTGTGGAACAGCTGGTAGTTTCAAACTGCCGATCTTGAGGTTAGCAGCCTGATTTGTAACCACTACACTACCAGAGCTCCTTTTATACATTACATTTTTTATATTATATATTATAATTTTATTGCTAAATCACTTGGGAATGAATTGCAGGCACCATGGCACTTTATTCTTAAATGTTTCAAGATGTATCTCCTAAGAACAAGAATATTCTCCTACTTAACTTCAAAACTGTCACTATACCCAAGATTTTGAAAAATCAACGTCATTGAATTTATTTAAATTTCCCCTAGTTGTCCCCAAATGTTCTTTCTAACGTTGTTTGTGGTCTTAAATCCAGGATCTATTCAGGGTTCACACACTGGATTTGGTTATGTCTCTTTGACTGCTTTAATTTAGAATAATCCCTGGCTTGTTTGTCTTTCATGACATTTGCCTTTTTAAAAAATCCAGGTCACTTATTTTGTAGAAGAGCTAACATTTTTAATTTGTCTGATTGTTTCCTCATAATTAGATGTAGTTCAAATAATTTTGGCAAGAGCATGAGTAGCTGATATTATGTATATTACATTGCACCATATCAGGAGGCACATAGTACTACTTGTCCCATTATTGGTGATTCATTGAGTAATAACTTGGTTATGGTGTTTTCTGCTATATTTCTTTGCTATAAAAGAATATTTTACCCTTGGTAGTTAATAAATGATTTGATAGTTGATGCTTTGACATTAATAGATAACTTGTTTACCAATAACTTTTCACCTTTTCCTGAACTATATATTACATTGTTGTTGTTGTGAAGTGCCATCGAGTCAGTTCCGACCCATAGTGACCCTATGTAGGGTTTCCAAGGAGCAGCTGGTGAGTTTAAACTGCCAACCTTTCAGTTCAAATGGCTTTGCAGTCTGGCGCATTAACTCACAGTGTCACACCAGGAAGATGGCAAAATAGTGACTTTTCTAATTCTAGCATCCCTTCTACTTTATTAGTTATTCTGTAAATGAGAGCATCCCTATTTTCTCTCTCTTTTCCTTTCTTTGTTTCACTCTCACTAATTTCTCATCCACTATCTGGATGTACCATAGATTCTTTTCTTTTTTCTAAAAAGTTTTTATTGTGAATTATGTGATAGTTTACATGGAAGAACATTAGCTTTACATTCATCCTATCGTATTTAATTTCATTGCAATGATTACAATCCTCTCCATGCATCATCAAACAACCAAATGGTATACCACGCAAGCCTGCCCTCTGGCTGCCAACACATAGCCCCCATGTTGTTGTTGTTAGGTGCCATCAAGTCAGTACTGACCCATAGCAACCTTATGCACAGCAGAAC
>NW_006408747.1:848884-850915 GCF_000296735.1 Chrysochloris asiatica | reverse complement strand
AGAAGGATGTCATGCTGGGTAAGGTGGAGGGTCAGAGAAAAAGAGGAAGACCCCCAACGAGGTGGATCAGCCAGGTGGCATCATTGATGGCATCAAGTGTGGTGGCGGTAGTGAGGTTGCCCAGGATCGGACATCATTTCGTTCTGCTGTGCATGGGGTCACTATGAGTCAGTTCTGACTCGATGGCACCTGACAACAACAACAACAAATATATATATATACTTACATATCCCACAAACATATTAAAAGTTTGAAAGAGGATACTTGTATATGAGTATTTATCTTTCCTGCAAACACAACTATGAATGTAGTGGAGCAGACAGTGGGCAAAATGATGAGAACTTCCTAGATACTATCAAATATATTAAGGTGATGAGTTGATGGGCCTGGGGCCTCAGGAACATAGTCTCAGGGGACACCATGGTCAATTGGCATAACATGGTCATTGTCCACAAAGACAATGTTCTACATCCTGCCTCTGTGAGTAGCACTGGAATCTTGAAAGCTCATGAGCAGTCATCTAAGAAAGAAGAGTGACAAGAATTGAAGAGGCTTGCAATAATTAGTCCAATTGACTAATGGAACATGTAAACAACAATCTCCACTACTCTGCGACCAAAAGACCTAGATGATGCCTGGCTACTGCTACCAACTATCCTGAAAGGGATCACTTTAGAAAGTCCCAGCGAGAGTGAGAAAAATGTGGAACAAAATTCAAAATTATTTAACAATAATAATTTTAAAAGATTGGGTTAATTGATCAGAAAGATACTGGATGAACCTGAGACCATGGCCCTAGACTACCTTTCAGGTCAGGAAAGGAACTTGGCCTCGTGTCTCAATTTTCAGGCAAGCAGAAGATAGGTTTATAGTGGGGATGACAACTCTAGCAAGATATGTTCACCATAGAATGGTCAATCATTCAAAATCCAAAGGGCAACATTTTCCTAAGGACAAAATTGAGGAGGGATAGGAAGATAGGAATCACAGGGAGGAAGTGGGGCATAGAGGGGATTGACTCACAGAGGGGACTGCAATCATTGAGCTGAAACAAAGTGTATGACTGTTGAATGCAAAGCTGCTGATCTGGTCTGTAAATCATCAGCCTATTCACAATAAAAAGTTAAAAGAAAAAACCCAAAACTTCCTCATGAATTCTATTTTCTGCTCACTCTCCAATACAACTTGCAAAGTTATGAAAGAAACATATTTTTCTCTAGATTTACTACTGAGACTAAAGTACTCACAGGGACTTAAGCTCTTTACTTAAGAAACTACAATATAAATTTGTTATTGGTGTTAAGTGCCATCAAGTCAGTTCCAACCCATAGCGACCCTGGATAGGGTTTCCGAGGAGTAGCTGGTGAGCTTGAATCACCAACCTTTCAGTTCAAATGGCTTTCCAGTCTGGCACATTAACACACTAGGGTCGCTTAAGTAGTAACTACATCATCATTAAAAACAAATCATGTTTGAGTGGTAAAATCTATTAGAGTAATTTCAGGGGTTTTCTAGATTAGCAGCCAAGATCCATTGGAAATTACTCGAGAAGACTTTTCTATCCAAAGTCTTCTTCTTGTTGTTGTTAGGTGCCATCAAATCGGTACTGACTCATAGTGAACTTATGCACAGCAGAACCAAACACCCTCCAATCCTGGGCCAACCTCATTACTGTTGCCACACTTGAGTATATCAATGCTGCCACTTTGCCAATCCATCTCATTGGGGGTCTTCCTTTTTCTCTGACCCTCCACTTACCAAATATGACATCCTTCTCCAGCAACTGTTCCCTCCTGAAAATAGGTTCATAGTATGAGAGACGAAGTTTGGTCATCTTGGCCTCCAAGGATCACACTGGCTGCACTTCTTCCAAAACGGATCTGTTGGTTCTTTTGGCAGCCCTTGGCACTTTCAATATTCTCCTTCAACACTGTAACTCAAAGGCATCAATTCTTCTATGGTCTTCCTTATTCAATGTCCAGCTTTCGCATGCATACGAGGTTATTGAAAATACCATGGCTTGGGTCAGGC
>NW_006408747.1:839794-848496 GCF_000296735.1 Chrysochloris asiatica | reverse complement strand
ATTATTTGCTCAGCATACAGGTTGAATCAGTATGGGGAAAGAATACAACCTTGTTGCACATCTCTTCCAATTTTAAAACATTCAGTGTTTTAAACAACTGCCTCTTGGTCCAGGTACAGATTCCTCATGAGCACTATTAAGTATTCTGGAATACTCATACTGCTCAATGTTATCCATAGCTTGTCATGATCCACACAATCAAAAGTCTTTGCGTAGACAATAAAGCACAAGTAAACATCTTTCTGATAGTCTCTGCTTTCAGCAAAGATCATTGGACATCATCAATGCTGTTCCTTGTTCCACGGCTCCTGCCAAATGATTGAGTGAAACCATGAAAATAATGTGTACAGGACTTTAAATAACATAGGAATTGGTTAGTGTTACCATCCCATTATGTTTAAATTGGACCATCTCAGAAGGAAGAACAGATGATCTCAGGACCATCAAGAAAGAAGAGAATAAGTGGTGCATGAAATTCCTACCTGGAAAAGGGGCAGCAGAAGTAGCAGCCTGGAGAGATAGAGCAGCTGCGGACTTCGAGGCCCATGGATCCAGTAAAGCTCAATGCTGTGGGCAGGAAGTTGACTTGCAGAATGTGCCCTTTGGACATTTACAGACTGGCAAAAGAAGCTTTGTAATACTTGCTTAAACAGGGCAGAGACTGAAGAACACATGGCT
Source organism: Chrysochloris asiatica (assembly GCF_000296735.1). NCBI lineage: Eukaryota > Metazoa > Chordata > Mammalia > Afrosoricida > Chrysochloridae > Chrysochloris > Chrysochloris asiatica. Next base: position 847,818 of record NW_006408747.1, on the reverse strand, counting down.
GAGAAGCTGAAGACAAGGGTGCGGTGTGACTGCAGTAAGGCAGAAAAACAGGTATTTCTGACTGAAGAACTACTGAATCCTGAGTTGTTTCTGATCCTGAATTGTACCCTGTTCACTTCCCCAGTAAACCTTTAATTGTGAGTATTGTCTAACAGTCCTGTGTGGACATTACTATAGAACCCAGAGGTGAAGCAGAGAGTGCTGTAGGATGGTTAACGTTAGCACAGGGTAAAGAAGGTTGTAGAGTAGAGGCAGGTCTGGCCTTTGCTTTATAAGAATCGGTCTTGGGATGATTCTGAGTCTGATTCTCCTTCCCCCTTGTAAAACCAGAGTATGTCAGAGAGGGTCTGCACATCGTTTTTGCAGCAGTTTCTATTTGAGAAAGCATTTTACCTTTATATATACATATATATATATTGGCATTTGTCCCTACTATGTTTTCAACCAGTTGAAAATGATTGAATCACAAGCAAATATTTAATGGGTAATGAGAATCACTTCAGTGACAAGTCCAATTTGACTAAATAGCCTAGCCCTGTCTTTACTATTGATATAAATGCCTCCATATTACATTTACGTCATTTATATCCATTGTAAAAAAATGTATTTCCACAATACAAAAATAATGTGGCAGAAAGACAACCCTGGGGCATTATAAATAACAAATAAGTCATAACTATAATGATAATATTGGAATTTATCTTCAGAAGATAAAGGTTGAACTTATCAAGAGGCCACAAGTGAGCAATAAAAACCTCTTCATTGAGTGCAGATAAATTTCAAATTTTCAATAATCATGTTAAATACTCTACAATCCTGTATTCTTAATGTCATCCGTTAGCTTTAAAACTGCTCAATGATTTCATAGTTGTTGCTCTTTGTTGCTTTTTCTGAATCTGATGATCTCCTGTGAAATACCAATATGGTATCTTATAGTATCTTTCTTCTCTATGCTTTCATGTGTGTCTTTTCCCACCCTTCCTGAATCTATATGCCTAGTAGTACAACCAAGAGCATAAATAAAGAAAATGGAATGTAAATAAGAATAATATGTAATAGCTGTAGAGAGAGATATATACGATACATTTTCCTTTTCACTGTTTTAACAAATTTCACTCATCCTTCAAAGCCACCCTTAGCTACCTTTACCAAAAATGACTTTCCTGTCATACCAGCCAACCCAGATCTGGCTGTCCTGTTATTTTTTAGTGGTTAATTAATTTGAATTGTGCACTTATAAATGAAAGGCATGTTTTCCCCAAGAAGATCCTTGAGAACAGGGACAGTGTTAACAAGTTTCTGCTAGATCACTGTCAGGCACATTAGTAGACAGAACAAACAAATAAACAAATCAGCAAAAAAAAACAACAAAAAACATGCAAATCTCAAATGAATTGAAAGGTAAGGTGTCATTTTGTTAGCTGCTAATACTTGTACATTTTATCCCTCTGAGAACAGAAGTTCAATAGGAGCAAACATAGAGGCACCATTTTGCCAATCTGAAGAGGAAGCAAATAAATTAATTAATTCAGATTGGCTAGTGAAAATGCAACTTGGATAATTTTCAAAATTCTTTGCCTTTCGACATGATTTTTAAGTATGTTGCTGTTGTTGTTAAGTGCCATTGAGTTGGTTCCCACTCATAGCAACTCTGTACAGGTTTCTGAGGAATGGCTGGTGAGTTTGAACAGCCAACAGTGTAGTTCAAATTAGCCTTGTGGTTGAGTGCTTATCCTTCAGAGCCACACCAGGACTCCAATGATGAGAATATGTTGTAAACTGATCAGTTCCAATATTTATATTTATTTGGCAGAGAAGATTATGTATATAAGAACTTCCCTCATGTTTTTTGAATAAAAATCACCCAAAACAGTAGAAGTAGTAATAGTAATCTTTGTTGTAGAATAAGTTTTGGACACTTTTTAGAATAAGTTTAGGACACTGTGTCTGAAAGCAAAGTTTGAAAACATTTATTAGCAGAAAAACCCCTCCACATTTTATTTGACAGAGTTTGGTTTTACCATTTAAAGAGCTACCGCACATGCCCTTCATTAGAAACATAGTGGGTATTTTTTTTATTTTTTATTTTTCTTTTTTGCTGTGACCATGACTTTTAAGCAGTTATTGTTCTTCATACACCTGTAATTACATTAGACTCTTTCAGAGTCCACTCTACTCAGGCCTAAGAGTGTGCCCAAACTAAAATTCACTCAGCTATATTCTTTCATTTGTTTGAATATTCGTTCTTAAGCAAGAGATGACATTTCTGATTTTCTCCTCTTTTTTTAAGAACAAAATCTACCTTACTGGAAAAAAAATCATAACTCCTTATCACAAGAAATAAAAATTAGATTGAGGAATTCCAGAGTGGCCAAATAATAGTTTATGTTATCTTTTAAGATGACTCTAGGGAGAAATCAATCCCCTAGTTGGTGATAAAGAAGGAAATTACAGGTTATATTATCTTCTATGGCTGAGATAATAATAATAATGTTAATTTTAAATAGGCATTAGACATTTGCATAGTGTCAGCATGTGAGGTGATACAGATTTTGAGGGAGACCAGGATGTCATTGGGAGAGTGAAGGCTGTGCCAGGAAAGCCAATTGTGTACTGTTGTAATTATATTGGTTTTATTTATTACTGTAGGTCAAGAGATTTACTTACATTACCCTTACATTCCCTAATTTTAGTCCTCATAACAACCTACTTAAGGAAGGTGTTTTATTCATTTTAAAGATAAAGAAGCTAGGGGCCAAAGAGTTTATACAACTTTTCCAAAGTCACACAGAGGTACGCAGGGGATAGTGTTAGAGATTGTCAGGCCCAATTTTCCCTTGACTGTATCAATTTAAAGCCTGGGTATTTGGTTAAGAGGAATGTTTGCCAAAGTAACAGACTAGTTTCTTTTATCTGTAGCACATTCTTTATCTAATCCCTTCAAGAACTATCCCAGTTTTGTTTCTATCTTTTAAGAGGAATACTTGCCAGAATGACTAAAGGATTCACCCAAGTTCTCCCACATTGTAGTAGGTGAAGGAGTCTCTAAACTTACTGAAAGACAATTGTTTGTGTAGGAATGTCTGCATTGTATTTTGGTATGAGAGGAATTCGCTCTTCAAAATATGTACAAACAACCACCTCTTACAGTTAAGAACATAGCAGAATGAGGATAGTTTTTGCTTAGAAAGACTGAAAACCCCCTTCCCAGAATTTTCATTTCAGAAAAATAATGTTCGTATTTAAAGTTTCCTTTGGTCTGCTTACTAAGTCTTAGTCTTTTGTGGGAGATACCAGCAACTCCTTACTTCTTGATTTTTCCATTTGAAACATGGGCTCTGGTTTAGGTGACAAGTACCTCATCTTCACAGTCTCTAACTGCCCAGCTGCAGAACCAAGGGGGAAAGGGGAAGAACAAGTACAGCTGCTCTAACAGTGACGAAGTCCTAGTCACATGAAAGGTTTCACACACGTGGTTTAAAGAGGGATTACAGCCAGACCCAGCAGTCCCACTAGTTGTCAGAACCTCTTGTTGATTCTCACCTTCAGCAAAAAACCTTTAGGGTAGCAAGCACAGCAAGAAACCTGTCATTAGCAACCACCATAGTGTCACATCAGCAATTCTCATGTGTGTCGGCTCCACTGTTTAATGCAGCTATTTACCTCATTGGAGAAAGCTTTGTTTGATTGTCAGAAAATATAACATGTACATTTGTCTGTCATAAACACACTCCAGCTCTCCAGTGCACAAATAAACAAAGCGATCATGTACATTGGTAAATGTGTTTGCATTATTTAGCCAAGCCAGATGAAGCATGTGTATAACCCTGCATATAAAGTACCATCAAGCAACTTGCTTGTAATCTGTCTGGTACAATACAGCCATTGCCACTCATTCCACTCAACAAATTCAGACCCTGGAAATGTGCTATTTTTAGATGGGCTTTGTACACCACTGTTTACAAAGCGCACAGTTAAATCCTTTGACTAGCAGCCAAGAAGTTGGGTGAGAACCTAGAAACCTGCCACACAGATCAGCATCCTAATCAACCCTGGGACAGCCAGTCCTAAAGATTTGCCTTTGTTTCCTTTTCTTCTTTCCTGTTAGCCCCACAGGCGTATCAATGTGAAATAGGAAAGGACACAAAGAGGTGGGCCTTATCAGTTCTCTTCATTGGAATGGGTTGCTTTACTTGCTCTCTAGATAACAGCTCATTTGTAAACATCTTTGACAGTTTAAGCTGTTCTTTGTCAAAAGCACTTTTGGAAACGATCTGACCATTTATTTACATGGGAGCCAGTATGACGGCAGCAGGTGCGTCATGGAAAACACAAACGTGGGTGCTTCAAAGCCACTGGGACTCAATCACGTGATACCCGCCTGCTTCTAGACCAATCTATTCCTGGCAAGGAGGCCAAGTGGCCACCTGGGAAGGAAGAACAGAGAAGGAAACAGTAGGCAAAGTGTTGGCATGAGGCAGGTGGTGGATGTGGTAATTGCAAAGAGAAAGGATTGCAACACCAAGGAAGAAAGGAAGGGACTCAGATTATTTTGCAGGCAACAAGAAGAAAAAAAAAAAATACCTGAAGAAATTAAGCTTGACTGTGCTTCTACAGTTTGAGAAAAGCAGAGAAAGGAAGCAATGACTGGGCTAACTCAGAACAAATTTTTTTTAATGAGTTTTTCAGAGCAACAGAGATCTTTGCCTTAATTCTTTGCTTCTTTGAAATAGCTTATAATTTACTTATTTCTCTGAAACAATCCTTGGTGACCTAAAATGTGCAGAGCTCTGTCCCCCTTTTCTTCTCTACTTCCTACAACTTGTTGTTGTTAAGTGTCATTGAGTTGATTCTGACTCATAATGACCCTCTATAGGGTTTTCAAGGAGCGGCTGGTGAGTTTGAACCACCACTTTGCAGTTCAAACAGACCTTGTGGTTGAGTGCTTATCCTATAGTATCACCTTAGGACTCCACTTCCCCCCAGGTGCCATTTTATTCCTTTACTTAGCCTGGATTGGTTGGTGAAACGAGTTGCAAGGCAGGGATATTCCGTCATATTCCTGGCCCTCTACTTGGATGTCCTCATGTTCTTCATGATATTATACCTTCCCCTTATAGAACCAGTCAGAGGAAAAGTAGAAAAGGGTTTTGAATATTTAAATACTTTGGAACAGAAGTTATTACCAGATTCAATTTATTATTGCAATCCAATAGGGTCTCTCTCTATATTAAATATTAGAGACATTTGATGGAAAAGTAGTGTGCCAAAATGATTTGTAACAAAAACAACCCCCTGAAACTATTGACCTAAGAAACTCTTTAAACCTTAATGCAAATATATTCCCTGAAGTCACCTTAAATCTTAACAATAGTTTAGCTTAACTAGTACAAATGGTCTGTCTTGAGCATTATGCTCTTTTAAGAATTATCTATATAGAATCAAAGGAGCTCTGGTAGCATCATGGATTATGAGCTAAATTGCTAACCACAAGGTCAGCAGTTTGAATCTACCAGCCTCTCCATGGGAGAAAAATGAGGCTTTCTGCTCCTGTAAAGATTTACAGTCTTGGAAACCCTATGTAGGTTCGCTATGAGTTAGAACTGACTCCACAGCACATAACCATCACCACCACCATATGAGATCAAATTAACAACAGCAACTTGAAAGATAAGATGTGAACCTTAGAGGACATGGGGGAGGAACAACTTAGAAAGCTAGGGTGAAATGGTTGAAAAATTCAAAGGATGCAATCAATGTCACTGAATTAAACATGTAGAAACTATTGGTATATGATTTTCTGTATATATTCTAAACACCAACATCAAAATAAATAAAATTTAGGAGGAGGCAACAAACACAATCTGCCCTTGAGCTCATATGTGTCAGGCATTGTTGTGGACACTTATACAGTATCTCTATCCATGTCAGCATCACTGCAAGTATCATTTCCTCCTTTTCTGAAGTACTGAGACTCAATAGTACCAGAACAAGGTCAGAAACCAATTACTCAGACCTGGAATCCAAATTTAGATTTGTTAAAGTCCTTCTGAGGAGCCCTGGTGGCTCAGTGTTTAAAGCATTAAGCAGCTAACTAAAAAATCAGTGGTTAGAATATATCGACTGCTCTGTGGGAGAATTACATTTCCATAAACATTTACAGTCTTGGAAACACTATGGGGCAATTTTACTCTGTCCTACAGGGTTACTGTGAGTCAGAATCAAATGGACAGCAATGGGTTTGGACTCTTTATATTAAACAAACAAAACCATTTGCATATGTGAACTCATTTTAAGTGTCAAAGAAAAATTGCCTTTACTTTACTGACTCAATTTCACATTGTAGTTGTTAGGTGCCATCGAGTAGGTGTCAACTTTTAGTGACACCATGCACAACAGTTAACACTGCCTGTTCTGAGCCAACCTCACAGTTGTTGCTACACTTTAGCCCATTGCTGCTGCCACTGTGCAAATCCATCTCTTGGGGATCTTCCTCTTGGTCTCTGACCCTTCACTTTACCAAGCATTATGTCCTTCTCCAGGGACTGGTCCCTCCTGATAATATGTTTGAAGTATGAGAGATGAAGTCTGGCCATCCTGGCTTCTAAGGAGCATTCTGGATGTTACTTTTTTTGTTTGTTTGCTCTTTTGGCAGTCCATAGTACTTTTAATATTCTCCTCTAACACTATAGCTCAAATGTATCAATGCTTCTATGGTCTTCCTTATTCAATACTCAACTTCTGTATTATGCTTATGAGGTTATTGAAAATACCATGGCTTGTGTCAGGAGCACTTTTGTTCTCAAACTGACATATCTGCTCTTGAATATTTTAAAGAGGTCTTGTGCAGCAGATTTGCCTAATGCAATATGTTATTTGATTTCTTGACTGTGGCTTCCATGAGTGTTGGAAGCAAAATGAAATCTTTGACAGCTTCGATCTTTTCTTCATTGATCTTGATGTTATCCATTGGTTCAGTGGTGAGGATTTTAGTTTTTTTTTTAATTTTGAAGTGCAACCCATACTGAAGGCTGTGGTCCTTTATCTTCATCAGTCTGTGTTTGAAGTCCTCTTTCAGCAAGCAAGGTTGTATCATCTGCATATATCAGGTTGTTAATGAGTCTTCTTCTGATACTGATGCCACGTTCTTCATAGAATCCAGTTCTTTGATTATGTGTGGTGGTGTGTGTGCCATGGAGTTGGTTTGGATTCATAGTGACCCTGCATAGGGTTTCTGAGGCTGTAAATCTTTACAGGACCATTCTTTCTCCCACAGAATAGCTAGTAGTTTCGAACTGCTGACCTTGAGATTAGCAGCCCAACTTGTAACCACTACGCTACCAGAGCTCCTTACAGATTGAATAATTATGATGAAAGAATACAACCCTGGCACACATCTTTCCTAATTTAAAACCCTTCAGTGTTCTCTTGTTCTCTTCAAACTGCCTCTTGGGCTTTGTACAGGTTTCTCATGAGCTCAATTAAGTGTTCTGGATAACTCATTCTTTGCCATGTTGTCCATAGCTTGTCATGATCCACACAACTGAAAGCCTTTGCATAGTCAATAAAGTATGGATAAACATCTTTCTGGCATTCTCTGCTTTCAGCCAAGATCCATCTGACGTCATCAATTATAACCCTTGTTCCACGTCCTCATTTGGATTGGCTGGAACCTATGACAGTTGCCTGTCAATGTATTGCTGCAGTCATTTTTAAATTATCTTTAGCAAAATTTTACTTGCATTTCATATTAAAGGTATTGTCTGATGATTTCTGCATTCCGTTGGGTCACCTCTGTTTGGAATGTACACAAATATTGATCTCTTTCAATCAGTTGGCCAGATAGCTAGCTGTCTTCCAAATACCTTGGCACTGATGAGTGAGTGCCTAAAGTGCTGCCTCAGTTTTGGGAAAAAATTCAATTTGTATGTCTTCACTTTCCAGAGTCTTGTTTGTTCTTTGCCAGTGCTTCAATGCACCTTGGACTTCTTTCTTCAGTATCATTGGCTCTTGATCATATGCTA
>NW_006408747.1:821875-837769 GCF_000296735.1 Chrysochloris asiatica | reverse complement strand
AACTGCCGACCTTAAGGTTAGTAGCCAGATTTGTAACCACTGCGCCACCAGAGCTCCTTAGATGAGTGCTTGTTGTTGTTGTTAAGTGCCGTCGAGTTGGATCCAACCCATAGCGACCCTAGACAGGGTTTCCAAGGAGCAACTGGTGAGCTTGAATGACTGATCTTGCAGTTCAAACGGCTTTTCATTCTGGCGCATTAACCCACAGCGCCAGGACTCCAGATGAGCGTTGGAGGGGGCAAAATTATAAAAACTTGTTTGGCATTATCTAACACCATGAAAGAATGAGTTGCTGAGTATGGAAGTTCAGTACCATAGTCTCAGGTGGACACCAAGGTCAATTGGCATAATAGTGTCCACAAAGATAATGTTCTACCCCCTACTTTTCTAAGTAGTGACTGGGGTCTTAAAAGCTCACTAATGACCATTTAAATTACAACTGATGGCTTGTCTCTGTCCAGAGGAAAGAAGAGTTATGAAAATTTAAGATGCTTGGAAGCAATTAATCCACTAGATTAATGGAACACATGAAGATCAGTCTTGACAACCCTGAGACAAGAGCTTAATGGTGCCTGGTTACCACTACTAATTGCTCTGGAAGTCCTGAACAAAGTGGTAGAAAATGTGGAACAAAACTCAAAATTCTAAAAAAGACTAGGCTTATTTGTTAGAATGAGACTGAAGGAAGCCATGACTATGGCCCTTGGTCATCCTTCAGTTCTGGAACTGAACTAACTCACTCATATTGCTCAATAATCAGTCATGAAGTAGGTAGGAATACTGGGGGACCAAAATGCTGGTGAGGTATGCACACCATAGAATTCTCAACTATTCAAGATCAATAGGACCATATTCAGAAGGATTGGGGTAAAGGAGGTAGAGAAATAAGAATCACAGGGAGAAAGTAGGATAAATGATATTATATTGAAGGAATATGTATCATTGAAATGAAACGAAGCATGTGATTTGTTGAATGCAAGATTGATGATCTGCTCTGTTAATCTTCACCCTATTCACTAAACCCTGCCTGTCTCAAAACACAAAACAAAACAAAAAGTGATTTACAGTCGTGAAAGCCATAGGGGCAGTTCTATTCTATCCTATAGGGTCACTATGACTTAGGATCAACTCAATAGCTGTGGGTTTTGGCTGTTACTTTTGTTTCTTAATGTGTTCTTCTAAGTATTCCATTTGACCTTTTCCTCTTCCTGGATATAGAATGGAGAACAATAGTTCATAAAGATAGGCTGACTTCCTTCTTAGGTCCATAATAAAAATGAGGAAGGAGTATTTTCCATAGCACTGAGTATGTAAGTAGCACTACTCTATAGCAGACTTGCATTTATACAAACTTTGAAGCTAATCATTAAACAGTGTCAAGGACTGGTGGCAAATAGTAAAGGGAACATAGTTCATCAACAGGTAAAAAGAAAACAGGAAAGAGCTATTGGTAAATTTACAGTACAATACATAGGAGAACATGACACATCAAGATTGAATGAAGGCTCAATAATAACTTATGATATGCAGATGAAAAAAACCTTACTTCCTGAAAGCAAAGAGGCTTGAAGTACTTGCTGATGAACATCAAGCCTGAAAGTCTATGCAAAGAAAACAAAAATCCTCACAACTGGACCAATAAACAACATCATGGTAAGCTGAGAAAAGATTGACGTTTTCAAGGATTTAATTTTACTGGATCCACAATCAATGCTCATGGGAGCAGAAGTCAAGAAATCAAACAACATATTGCATTAGTTAAAAAAAAAAAGTATTAAAGAGCAATGACATCACTTTGAGGACTAAGGTACTCCTAGTCCTCAAACCATGGTCTTTTCAATCACCTTATATGAATGTGAAAACTAAACAATGACTAAGAAGACCAGAGAATCAAATTATGGTATTGGCAGAGAATATTGTAAGTATCATTGACTGCCAGAGAAGAAATAAATCTGTCTTGGAAGAAGTACATCCATAATGTTCCTTAGAAGCAAGGATGGTGAGGCTTTGTCTAGCGACATTAAGGAGCAATCCCTGGAAAAGAATATCATACTTGGTAAAGTAGAAGGTCAGTAGAAAAAGGAAAGATCCCCAAGAGATGGACTGATACAGTGGCTGCAACTATGAACTCCAACATAGCAACAGTTGTGAAGATGGTGCAGTGTTTCCTTCTGTTGTGCACAGGGTCACTGTGAGTCAGCGGCACCTAACAACAATAACACGATAGTACGGCTTTACAATGAATGTTTGTTCAATAAATTATTCTCAGTTTCCTCATGTATTTCCAGATATTTGGTTGGTTATCAGAACATGGGAACGCTGAATGGTTTAAAATTTAAAAAGGTGTGCAACAAGATTGTATTCTTTCATCATACTTATTCAACCTGTATGCTGAGCAACTAATCTGAGAACCTGGGCTATATGTAGAAAAACGTGGCATGAGGATTGGAGAAAGACTCATTAATAACCTGTGATATGCAGATGATACACCCTTGCTTGCTGAAAGTGAAGAGGACTTAAAACATTTACTGATGAAGATCAAAGAGCACAGCCTTTAGTATGGATTACATCTCAATATCAAGAAAACAAAAATCCTCACCACTGGACCAATAAACAACATTCTTATCAACGGAGAAAAGATTAAAGTTGTCAAGGACTTCATTCTTCTTGGATCAACTATCAACACTCATGGAAGCAGCAATCAAGAAATCAAATCTGCTACACAAGACCTTTTTAAAGTGTTGAAGAGCAAAGAAGTCAGCTTGAGGACTAAGGTGCGCCTGACCCAAGCCATGGTATTTTCATCAATAACCTCATATGCATTCGAAAGCTGGACAGTGAATAAGGAAGACCATAGAAGAATTGATGCATTTCAGTTATGGTGTTGGAGGAGAATATTGAAGGTGCTATGGGCTGCCAAAAGAACCAATAGATCTGTTTTGAAAGAAGTGCAGCCAGAATGCTCCTTGGAGGCCAAGATGGCCAAACTTCATCTCTCATACTTTGGACATTTTGTCATGAGGGACCAGTCACTGGAGAAGGATATCATGTTTGGTAAGGTAGATGGTCAGTGAAAAAGAGGAAGACCCCCAATGAAATGGATTGGCCATGTGGCAGCATCGATGGACTCCAGCGTGGCAACAGCAGTGAGGTTGGCCCAGGATCAGGCAGTGTTTCGTTCTGCTGTGCATAAGGTGGCTATGGATCAGTACTGAATCGATGGCACCTAACAACAACAATCATCACCTAGTAAGAAGAATGGGAAAAAGTAAAAACTATGGCTCTTACTAGATTTTAGAATGTTAAAAAGTGCCTTTAAAAATTGTTGATATTGTTACTTGTAATTCAATTTCTACATGTAAAATTTGGTGACATTGATCACATTAAGTTGTGCACTCATTCTCACCTTTCTTTTTATCTTTCTTCCCCATTAATATAAATTCACTGCCCCACAAGGTACCTATCAAATCTTTCAAGTTACTATTGTCTATTTGACCATATATATATATTTATTTCAGTTTTACATCCAACCATATAGATATATCTTTAAGGAGCTCTGATGGCATTGTGGGGTGATAACCCCAAAGTCAGTGAATCAAACCTACAGCCACTCAGCAGGAGAAAGATGAGACTGTCTCTTTCTGTAAGTATTTGCAGTCTTGAAAACCCAAAGGAGTAATTCTACTCAGTCCTTTAGTTTCATTATGAGTAGGAGAAGAGTACATGTGCATTGAGTTTGGTTACATAGGTTTTAAAAGAGCATGATGCACAAGGCAGACCTTTTTTTTACTAGTTAAGCTAAACTATTGCTGTTGTTGTTAAGTGCCATTGAGTTGATTTTGACTCATATCAACCCTGTGTAGGGTTTCTGAGGAATGGCTGGTAGACTTCAACTGACCTTGCCATTCAAACTGACCTTGTGGTCCAGTGCATTATCCTATAGTGCCACAAAAGACTATTATTGTTGTTGCTAAGTGCCATCCAGTTGGTTCCAACACATAGAGATCCTGTTTAGAATTTTTGAGGAGAGACTGGTGAGCAAAGTCTTGCGGTTCAAATGACTTTGCAGTCCAGTGCATTAACCCACAGCACCACACCAGGACTCCACCAGGATTATTAGGTCATTCAAACAAGAGCATAATGGTCAAGGCAAACATTTTTTCCTTTAAGATAAACTATTGTTTACATTTCAGAAGACATTCAGAGGATATTTTAGTTAAAATTTTAAAAATTATCTCAGAACAGTAGTTTTGGGGTTCATCCAGCCTTCATGGTTTCCAGAAATTCTGGATTTCCTGAGAATTTGAAATTCTACTCTGTAATACCCCTCTGTTGATCAGGATTCTTCTACAGAATATTTGATCAAAATGTTTGGTAATGGTAGCCAGGCATCTTCCAGTTTCTGTAGTCTCAGGGTAAAAGAAGCTAGTTATTCAAGGAGGCAATTAATCACACATTTCACTTCCTCCTCCTAGTCCTGAGTCTCCTTCTTATGTTGTACCAGAAAAATAGAGACCAATTGCTGTGCCCTGGGTGGCCATGTGCAAGCTTTTAAGACCCCAAGCACTACACAATGAGTAGAAGACAGAAACACTAAACACATTAGGCAAATTAATTAAGACGTTCTAAGAAACCATGACCCTAACCCTCTAAACAAAAGAGCAAAATCTCATGAGATATATGGATACACATAACCAGCTTCAGCAACTACTCTAGTTATAAGCTCCCAAACCAAAGCTTTTGGCCTCAAAGTAGATTGAAAATATCTCTATACCCTTTACTGGATTTTTTCATTTGTTTGGATTACCATGTTCCATTGCTGTTTTGTCTGAAAAGAAACTGAAACCAAATTAGCACCTACACTCATACTGTTATTGACATTATATTTCATCTTTTATTATGATCAGCAAAATTACTCATAACATTGGAATTTGGGTGTTTTGGGGTTTTTGGCTTTTAAAGTAATAGCTACTGCTGTTGTTAGAATAATTAGTATTGCTTTGGCACTGTGTTCCACCTAAAGTTATGGCATTTGTGTACTATTTACCTTTGAGAAAAGCTATTTTACAAGAAGAAAAAGAAAATGGGTGTGCAGGTTCCCAACAGCACACTTTTTTCTTGGTCTCCCTTTGGCTCTGAAGGAGGTTGCATGAAACAGAATCTTGGGTTATAATTAATTCAGTTCTTCAGATTATAAGAAATTACTTTATCTACAGAAAAATTGCTGTACTAATTTTCAACAAGAATCAGAATGTTCTGGTTAATGCTTCTTCTGCAAGAAGAATTCACCTTATTTACTCTATATATGGAGTCCTGGTGTGGCATTGTGGGTTAATGCGCCAGACTGCAAAGCCATTTGAACTGCAAGGTCAGTGGTTCCAGCTCACCGGCTGCTCCTCGTACACCCTGTACAGGGTTGCTATGGGTCAGAATCGACTCGATGGCACATAACAACAACAACAACAACTCTAGATACGGAATCCTGGTGTGACGCTGTGGGTTAATGCGCCAGACTGCAAAGCCATTTGAACTACAAGGTGGGTGGTTCAAGCTCACCAGTTGCTCCTTGGAAACCCTATACAAGGTTGCTATGGGTTGGAACAGACTCAGTGGGACTTAACAAAAACAAACTCTCTATATATTTGCCATTAAATCTAAATACTATGTTACAGAAAACTGGAAGTAGGTAGACATGCAAAAATACTATTTTAGAGCTGAGTCTAAACACCTTAAATATTAATATTATATTTAGATAAATGCTAAAAAGAGGTACTATAAAGAATTTCTAGATAATATCAAGTCTGCATGTACCTTCAAGCACACACCTTAATTGGACACAATTTAGGCCCAACACTCTGTGGGGAGAGGAGTGGGTAGGGAGAAGGTAAACAAGTTGGGAAATGCATCCTCATTTGGTTTAGTGAGTCAAAGGAGTTAGAGTTGCTTGTTATGTTCTAAAGTACTATCCAAACAAAGATGATCCTCCTGCTGTTTCTATCTTGATTTAAATACCTCCTTGAAGAATGCACATTATAATTCTGAAACAATACTTTCTGTATGTATGTTTCATGTGTGGGCTTGGAATAATTGGTAATGTGTTGGCTGTGTGTTCCCTCAAAATGCATAGCATTTGTATACAATTTAACTTTACAAAAAAAAATGCAAAATAAATCTCCTCATTTTCAAAGAAGCAGAAAAAAATTATGAGTCTTCACAAGTTCTTAGAATAATTCCATTATCTTTAAATTTGATTCTTTCCATGAATATTTGAAGCCTCCTTATATATAGGAGTACAGTTAATACCCAGAAGTTGGAGGCCATAACATTCCTCGCTGGGGTACTGTCAGACTGTATTATTGATTCATCAGCCCCCCTGTATGGCCCTTAGTGCCCACAGCCACAAATAAGGTAACCTTCTTTCCTTTTGCATGGGACACCCTGTAAGGTGGGTGCCAAAGAGTAGATACAAATGCCTAGGTGCTTTGTTAGGGCAGGAAATTAGGTAGCTTGGCTTAATGACAACAACAAAAAGATGTCGTTTTTAGATATGGCTGCTGCAAGTGAAAATGTGTGGGAAGTTTCAGCAATGAAGTTATTGTTATGCAGGTTAAAGTGACATTTTTTAATTTAGGCAAATAGATGTTTGTAATACACACACAAAAAATAGAAGACAGTAATGTAGAGTAATAGAATAGCCTTTGCTGGTTCTCCAGCACCCACTGTCTTTCACATGCGCATGCCTGTGCACGTGCATGTACATGAATGCAGGATTCCTTACCAGAGAAGAATTCTTCCTTCTTACAAAGACACTTTCAAGCTCAGAACCTCTTAGGGGTGAGAAACTTTCTTGGCAGAGTACCACATGGTTTTGAGTGAACAAACCAGACAGAACCCTGTTAGGTGGGTAAGAGGACACTCAAAGGAAATCAAGGAAAGTTTTTCTGGACTAGCTGCCCAGCACTCCTAATGCTTCAGTTAACCAGTTTCCTTTCTAACCCTCAATTTTCCTATTGTCTCTTAAAAATACTATTGGCATTAAATTCTGTTGAAAAATTAGTCACCAATAGATATGGGTTGAATTGTGCTTCCCAAAAATGTATGTTGATCCAACTAATCTGAGTTGGATCCTGGTGTGGTGTTGTAGGATAAAGCACTGGACTACATGGTCAGTTTGAACCACAAGGTTGGTGGTTCAAACTCATCAGCAGCTCCTTGGAAATCCTCTACAGGGTCGCTGTGAGTTGGAACTGACTCGATGGTACTTAACAACAGCAAAAACAACCCAAGTTACCTGTGAAGGTGGTCTTGTTTGGAAATACAGTCTTTGCAGATATAATTAGTTAAGTTGACATGAGATCATGTTACAGTAGTGTTGACCCTACTCCAATATGAATGGTATCCTTACAAGAAAAGAAGAGACACACAAATAGATACAGATGAAGGCAGAGATTTGAGTTATATGGCCATTCAACCCAAGGAACACCTAGGGCTACCAAAGCTGGAAAAAACAAAGAACGATCTTCCCTAGTGTCTTCAGAGAGATCATGGCCTTGCCAACCAACAGAGCAAATTCAGACTCCTAGTGTTCAGGACCACGAAAGAATACATTTCCATTTTTTCATGTTACCCATTTTGTAGTATTATTTATATGGCAATCCTAGGAAGCTAATAAACCAATATTGCTGAAAAATTTTCTCCCCAAAACATATACATATGGTTGTTGTTGTTAAGTGCCATCGAGTGGATTCCAACCCATAGCAACCATAGAGTTTCTAAGGAGGAGCTTGTGAGCTTGAACCACTGACCTTGCAGTTCAAATGACTTTGCAGTCTGATGCATTAATTCACAGAGCCATACCAGGACTGGTAAACATCCCTTATCTGGAGTCTTAATTATACAAGTCTCCTTTGGTAATATTTGAATCTATTCACTTTAAGAAAAATGGTTGAGGATTTTAGTCTAGAATTTCCAAAATCACAAAATCCACCTAATGTGATTCTAATGTGGTATGTGTTACTTGAGTTTAAAAACCAACATAAGTAAATATATACCCAATACCCTTTGCATTATACACCAGGGCACAAGAATGTATATAACAACAATATTCAAAATGGCCTAAATTATTTGGAAATAGCCTACATGGCCGTTGACACATACACAGTTACAATAGTGTGGTCTATTGCACATTGGAATATTATATTGCAGAGAGTAAAGAGAATGGACTGCAACTACACAAGGGTAAGTAAAAAAAAACTATTGCTACTAGGGTTCCAGTTCATACATGCACAAATTTATTTGTAACAAAATGTTTTTAAAATGTCTCTGCATTCAGTGAATGGTTATAGACAAATTCTCTGAATAATACACTTATCTAAGCCTTCAAATAAATAGTTAAATCAAAACAGTGGCTTCCAAGGAGGCTTGTTGAGCAAGTTAAAATCATGACAGAGAGACCAGGTCAGTAGACTGATATGTTGTTATGGTTGTTGTTAAGTGCCATCAAGCCAGTTCAGACTCATAGTGACCCTGTATTGGGTTTCTGAGGAGCAGCTGGTAGGTTTGAACTGTAGACCTTGTGGTTAACAGTCCAATGCTGATCCTATAGTGCCACACCAGGGACTGCTTTTTGGAATTCCAAAGGGGAAATCTTGATAGATTTTCACCAAGGACATAGCATAATCTGCAGACCTTGTTATCAAGAAGTTTTAACAAAATGGAAAACTGCATCGGTGAAAAAAAGTTCATGAAAATTTTGCTGAGGAATTTTCCATCTATCATGCCAATGTTTCTGCTCATTCTTTGATGGTTAGCAAGGACTGTCCTTTGAGGATTTCCTTGGGAAACCTTACCCTACAGTCCTGATCTTGCCACCTTAGACTTCTTTTTGTTGCTCAAAGTCAAGGAACATTTTATTAAAAAAAAACAAGATTTGAGTCCTTCGAGGATACCAAAATTTACATTTTGACGTAAATTAAAGAAAAAGAATTCTTTGAGAAGATTAGAGAGATGGAAACACTGCCTTCAAAAGTGAATACACTTAGGCAGATATGTTGAGAAATAGCTCGACATTTTGATATCTTTGCTGAATAAGAATTTCTGTGATTTTGTATCAATACTTTTGAATTTAACTTCATATGCAACAATATAGATCAATCTTGGTGGTGGATATGTGCTGTGGAGTCAGTTCCGACTCATAGTGACCCTGTACAGGGTTTCCGAGGCTGTAAATCTTTATGGGAGCAGAAAGCGTCATCTATCTCCTGTGGAGCAGCTGGTAGTTTCAAACTACTGACTTTAAGGTTTGCAGCTCGATTTGTAAAAACCTAATATTGTGTGAATTAGTAGAACTCTTCAATTTCATTCTTATCGGTGCACAAATTTGAATAATAGTGGTATTAACTGGTCTTCTTATAAACATATGAATATTATCCTACTGCAGACAGTGTTGTATTTCATGACTGATCTTGATATGTTCTTTTCGATGATGAATGGGACTCCAATCCTCTTCAATTTGTCATTCCCTGCATAGTAAACCATGTGATAGTCAGATTAAAAATGGCCCATACCAGTCCATTTCAGGTCACTAATGTCATGATATTGTTTATATGTTCCATTTCATTTTTGACAATTTCAAATTTCCCTAAATTCATACTTCATACATTACATGTTCCAACTATTAATGGATGTTTACAATTGTTTCTTTTCATTTTGAGTTGTGCCCCATCAGCAAATGAAGGTCCGGAGGGCTTTACTCCATTTGTGTCATCATGGTCAACTCTACTTTGAGGAGGCATTTCCTCTCCAGTCACGTTTTGAGGGCCTTCCAACCTTAGGGCTCATCTTCTGGCACTATATCTGACAATGTTCTGGTGTTATTCATCGTGTTTCAATATTCAGTGTTATGGTGCTGACAGTGTTCCACTGTTACTCATAAGGTTTTCAGTGACTACATATTGGGAAATAGTTCATTTTTCCTTCTTCCTAGTCTATCTTTGTCTGGAAACTCATTTGAAATCTGTCCACCATGGGTGACCCTGCTGGTATTTAAAATACCAGTGGTATAGCTTACAGAATCACAGCAACACATAAGCCACCACAGTATGACAAACTAACAGGTAAGTGGTGGTTTACAGATTATATCAAGACTAAAAAGTTTTCTTCAGGTTTTCCAAAATATCAGTCTATGTCTACCTAGATTTTAGGTTTCTCTCCTCTCAATTTTCAATCCTTGAGAATTTATTTTCCTTTATTGCAAGCTCAGCTATGCATTTAAAAGGATATTTTCTATGTTTTATGTAGCAGTTCTAGATGTTGATGCCCAGAAGGATTTTGATGTTTTCTCTGAGTCAAAATTGACTCTGGCAAATAACAACAGTAATCTGTTTTATTCCAAAATCTGAAATTCAAACCCACTGTTTTAGATCTGGATATCACTTCTTCACCAACCCGCAATGAATTGACATTTCAGACTGTTCTTTTCATCCTAATGTAAATTTACTGAAGACTCAGACTTCAAATTCTTTCCTTCCATTCCTATACTTGGCTCCAACTCTCAGATCTCTTGACTAGGACCATAACTTACATTCCTGATGCCCAAAAGAGAGTAAGGTCTCCTATCTCATTGCCATCCCAATAGTTTTTTGTTTTGTTTTGTTTTGTTTTGTTTTACTTTAGATTCATTCTTCGCATTACCTCTGGACTTATTTTTTCTAAAACCCACATCTGATTATACCATCCTTATATCAAAACCTTTGCAACAAAATGAGGAGTATTACATTTTTTAAAGAAGGGGCTGTAGTCTTTAAAAATGTGAGTGTTACAGAAGTTTAAAAAAATCTGTAGAAATATAAAGGATAAACACTGTATTGCTAACTGTAGGGTTGGTGGTTCAAACCCAGGAGCTCTTTGGAAACCCTATATCAGGTTGCTATGAGTCAGAACTCATTCAATGGCACAACAACAACAACAACAAAGGAGTAAAAGGACATGACAACTGACAAAATACTTTATCTTTGATGAAATCCTGTTCTTAAAGAAGAAAATTCTACTAGAATGCTATTTACAACTGACAAAATTGGTGTGTTTCAGATTAGTTAGAAAGTATTATATCAAGGCTAAAGTTGCTTTAGTTGGTAGCTGTACTGTGCTTTTATAAGATAATAGTCCTGTTCTTAGGAAAAACACAGATATATTTAGGAGAAGAAGGCCATAATATATGTAGCTTCCTCTCAAATGATACAGAAAATGTGTTATGTGTGTGCATAATACATGTGTATGTTGTTGCTGGAGTCCTGGTATAGTGCTGTGGGATAAAGCACTAGACTGGAAGGTCGGTTTGAACCAAAAGGTTGCAAGTTCAATCTCACCAGCTGCTCCTTAGTAACCCTGTATAGGGTTGCTACAAGTTGGAACTGACTTGATGATCTTTAACAACAACAACATGTTGTTTGGCACCACTGACTCCATTTTTGACTTGTCATGACCACATATAACAGAATAGAACTTCTCCAGAGGATTTCCTAGGCTGAAGGAGCCCTGATGGCTCTGTGGGTTAGACACTAGGCTGCCAATAGCAAGGTTGACAGTTCAAACCTACTAGTCACTCTTTGGTAGAAAAAGGTCCTCTGCTCCTATAAAGATTTGCACTCTTAGAAATCCTATATAGGGTCACTATGAGTGAGAATCAACTCGATGGCAGTGGTTTTGGTGAATAATCATTATATAAACTCCTTCTCCTGTGGATCCACTTGATGGGTTTGAACCGTCAACCTTTTGTTTAATAGCCAAACAAGTGCTATGTATCACCAGGGCTTAATGTACATACGTCTCTATATAAGCCAAACCAGTTGTTGAGCCAACTTTGATTTATGGCAACCCCATGTATGTCAGAGCATCTCTATTACCATCAAGTCTGTTCTGAGTCATAGTAGAACCGAGGGTTTTCAAAGCTGCAACTCTTCATGGAAGCAGACTAACACACCTTTCTTCTGTGGGTCAGTTGGTAGGTTTGAACTGGCAACCTGTCAGCTTTAACCTACCGACTGCTCTTTAATCACATTAACCATTGTACCAATAGGACTTCTTAAGAAAGATATCAAATGAAAAAACAAATGGAACAAAATATTAATAATAGGTAAATCTGGGTAAAGGAGCCCTAGTGGCACAATGGTCAAGCACTTGACTATACTAACTGAAAGTTCAAAATTTTAATCCACCAGCCTAGGGGTGTAGGTATAATTTATTTTGTATTCTTGAACCGCTCTTTGTTGCTCTACTCCTGTAAAGATTTCCACCTAGGAAATCCTATAGACAATTATACTGTTTTATAGGGTTGCTATGAGTCATAATTGACTGGCATGCACAACAAATCTGGGTAAATGGTATACGGATATTGTTTATACTATTTGTACTTGCAACTTTTCTGTAAATTTTGCATTATTTATAAATAGAAAGTAACAAAATAAAACTTCTTCCATTGTTCTTCACTGCCTGAAGATGTCCCTTAATGTTTGTTCTCCATTCCTTTCTGACTGCATTTGCTAACACTACCCCTCTTCTACCTAACAAATAACCCAGTAGTTCCCATTCCTCACACAGAACAAAATTTGTGCTTTTGCACAAGGGACTTTCTCAGTCTGGAGTATTATCCTGCTCCTTTTCTGCTCCAAAAAAACTTCATTTTTTTCAAGGCCCAACTAAAAATTATATGTTCTGTAATGATTTATGACAATTCTTTTGGAAAGTTGTTAGGCAAAATTAAAATGTTCAGATGCTAGAAAGAAAGAAATCATATACTTTGCTTAAAAATGAGAAGCATGTGGAAAAATAAAAGAGTTTGAAAGAATTGGAAAATGTCATCTTTGACTTTCTGAAAAATAATTTTAAACTTTCTTCATGGTTTAGAGCATAGGATTTCAAGTCTTTGTTCCACTTGGAAATTGTAGTTGAATTTTCTCCTGTGTTACAAAAAATATATTAAAACAATATTTTGGTACTGTAGGATAAGTACTGGACTGGTAACCACAAGGTTGGCAGTTCAAACTCACTGCTGCTCCTGAGTAGGAATTGACTCAATGGCACTTACCAACAATAAGGAGTCCTGGTGTGGTACTGTAAGATAAGCACTGGGCTGTTAACCTAAAGGTCAACTGTTCAAATCCACCAGTCACTCCTTGGCAACCCTATACAGGGTTGCTATGAGTCAAAACTGACTCAATGGCCCTTAACAACAACATAAGACACTGCCAAAACATCTCAACTGATATTCCTGAAGCCTTGTTTTTCACTAGTGCAGCTTGGTGCACCATCAACTTTTACCATCAGTTCTTGATCATATGCTAACTCCTGAAATGGTTGAATGCTAGAAAATTCTTTTGGTAAAGTAACTCCCTCTATTTCTTCCATCTTCCCTTGATATTTCCTATGTCATTTAATATTTTCCTATTTAATATTTTTTCCCAGAGAATCCATCAATATTGTAACTCAATACTTGATAATTTTCTCCAGTTCTGCAGTTTGAGAAATGTTGAACATATTCTTCCTTTTTGGTTTTCTAACTCTAGGACTTTCAATACTTCATTATAGTACTTTGTTTTGTGTTCTTGAACCACCTTTTGAGCTATTTTCAACTCTTTTCCTTCATACTTTCTTCCATTCACTTTGTTGTTGTTGTTGTTGCTATGTGCCGTGCAGTCAGTTCCGACTCATAGCGACCCTGTACAGGGTTTCTGAGGCTGTAAATCTTTATGGGAGCAGACAGCCTCATCTTTCTCCCCCGGAACAGCTGGTAGTTTCCAACTGCTGACCTTGAGGTTCACAGCCCGATTCGTAACCACTACGCTACCAGAGCT
Organism: Chrysochloris asiatica; assembly: GCF_000296735.1. Taxonomy (NCBI): domain Eukaryota; kingdom Metazoa; phylum Chordata; class Mammalia; order Afrosoricida; family Chrysochloridae; genus Chrysochloris; species Chrysochloris asiatica. The sequence continues at coordinate 823,919 of NW_006408747.1, read as the reverse complement.
CCTTTAACTTCTCCATATTCAAGAGTTAGTTTCAGAGCCTCTTCTGACATCCATTTTAAGCTTTTCCGGTCTATTTTATTTCCTTTCTGCCTTTTGTTTCCTTCAAATATGACATCCCTGATGTTATCCCACAACTCATCTGGTCTTTAGACTTCAGTGTTCAATGCATCAAATCCATTCTCGAGATGGTTTCTAAATTCAGAAGGGATATACTCAAGGAAACTCTATATAGGGTTGTTATGAGTCAGAACTGACTTGAGGACACTTAACAGCAACAATACTCAAGGTTGTACTTTGGCTTCTGTGGACTTGTTTTAATTTTCTTCAGCTTCAGCTTAAACTTACATATGAGTAATTGGTGGCCTGTTTTGATGTTAGACCCCGGCCTTCTTCTGACTGAATCTGAGCTTCCCCCTAATCCCTTTCCATAGATATAGTTGATTTGACTCCAATGTATTCCATATGGTGAGGTCCACATATATACCTGCTGTTTATATTGTTGAAAAAAGGTATTGCGATGAATAAGTCATTGGTCTTGTAAATGTTTATCATGTGGTCCCCCACATTGTTTCCATCACCAAGGTTTTATTTCCCAATTATGGATCCTTCCCTTTGTTTCCAGCTTTTATGCTCTAGATCACCGGTAATTATCAATTGTGTTTTTGATCAATTTTAGACTTTAGAAGTTGATAAGAATAAACTTGAATTACATCATTTTTGGCATTTGTGATTGCTGCTTAAATTTCAATAATAGTTGTATTAACTAGTCTTCCTTTTAGGCATATGGATATTATGCTATCACTGAAGCAGTGCATTTCAGGATAGATGTCAAAAACTATTCTTTTTGAGACCATTCCTCATTACTGGCATAGTAGACCCCATGATTGTCTGATTCAAAATGGTCAATACCAGTCTGTTTCATTTCACTAGTGTTTAGAATATTGATTTTTATGCACTCCATTTCATTTTTATATTGATTCTTTTCCTAGATTAATAATTTCATGTTCTGATTATTAATTGATGCTTGTAGCTATTTCTTATCATTTTGAGTCTTGTCACAAACATCAGCAAATAAAGATGTTTCAAAAAATGTATATAATGCTAGAAGAATTTACTCTTCTATGCCAAAATATTTGAAAGACAGCTACCTGACCAACTGACTGGGAGAGATCCATATTTATGCATATTCCAAAGAAGTTGATCCAGAGACTTCTGGGGAAAGATAGTGGAGTAGGCAGACACACTGAGCAGACCCTTTGCAAAAAGGATGGGGGAGACCAAGTGAAACATACAGATGGCAATTTGTGAGCCCTGAGCTTCAAAGGAAAGAATACAAAGATGGACTGAATACTGACAGTGAAAGTAAGCTAAGTATGACCAGTGAGAGAGGAGAGAGAAGGACGGGCTGTTGGCTGACCTGACACTGCATTGCCATCTTGAATTTTTGTGGGCAGTTGTTGATCAGTACAACAGCTTGGAGGTACAGGATGCATGCTGGAGGTTAGTGGCCAGTCATTACCGTCACCTGTTCAGAGGCTAGTAGCACACTTTCCTGCTCAGCCGCCTAAGGTTGAGTGCCAGGCCGGCATACCACCGCCATATTGAGAGGCTTCTCAATTTCACCACATTAGATCTTTTATTTCTGTAATCCATTTTTGTGGGGGACAGCTATTGTTCCCATACAACCCAACCACATTTATGCCTCCTATGAATCCACACATGGGCAAGCAACACTACTTATTCCTGTATCACCTGATCAATGATAATTAGTAGCCAACATCAAACAAACCCATTCTGAGCTACGTTACACAGTGAATTGTATATATGCTTCTGTTGTTGTTGTTGTCAGGTACCATCGAGTTGGAACCAACTCATAGCGACCCCATGCACAGCACAATGAAACAATGTCCGGTCCTGGGCCAACTTTACTACCGCTGTCACACTTGACACCATCAATGATGCCACCTGGCTGATCCATCTTGTTGGGGGTCTTCCTCTTTTTCTCTGACCCTCCACCTTACCCAGCATGACATCCTTCTCCAGT
>NW_006408747.1:786622-821295 GCF_000296735.1 Chrysochloris asiatica | reverse complement strand
TTCCTCCAATCCTGATGCCACATTTTTCTTCATAGAACCCAGCTTCTCGTATTATTTGCTCAGCATACAGGTTGAATAAGTATGGTGAAAAAACACAACCTTGTCACACACCTTTTTCAGTTTTAAAACATTCAGTGTTCCCAGAGAAACATATATGCTTCTAGTCTCTATTATACCAAACAGAAGACAAATGGTGAGTGCCTTCAAACATACCAGCATACAATCATCAATTAAATATAAATACAATGATTCCACAATGTCTCAGAAACAACAGACAATATCAGCTTACATGAAGAAACAAGACAAAGTGGCTCAAACAAGTTACCAAAATCCAATCAGAAAATATAATACCAGAAAAGGTATTGGCACTACCTGATAAGGGATTCAAAAGAATGTTATTTAGGTACCTTTCATGGATTGAAAGAATTATTGAGAAAGCTGCGGATGAAAACGAGAAGAACACAGAAAAAAACTTTAGAAGAATTCTGGAAAACATTACAAGAATGAACTGATAAAATAAATGAAAAATTAGACACCATGCAAAAATAGCAAATATATATTCAGAAGATTAATACTAAGATTTCAGAAATATATTGAAGGGGCAGAGAAGTAGACATAAATCAATGAAAAGCCGAACTGGTGAACTTGAGGACAGATATTTCCATATTCGTCTGCTGAAGAGCAATTGGAAAAAAACAAAAAATTCCAAAGAAACCCTAAGAATTATGTGGGACACCATCATAAAGAATAACACATGTGATAAGAACTCCAGAACAGAAAGAGACACACACACACAAAAAAAAACATAGTGAAAATTTTTGAAGAATTGTTGGAGGAAAACTTCCTTAACGTTGTGAAAAATGAGACATCTATTCAAGAAACTGAACAAACTCCAAACAGAATAGGCCTCAAAAGGAAATCACCAAGACATATTATAATTAAACTCTTCACATCTAAAGACAAGAAAAAAATCCTCAGAGCAGGTTGGGAGAAGCAATAATTTACCTACAAAGAAGAACTAACATGACTCTGATTTCTCAGAGTACCATACAGACAAGAAGACATATGCAACTCTGATTTCTTTGAAGATACAATTCAGGCAAGACGATATATACAACTCTGATTTCTCAGCAGATACCATATAGGAGTCCTGGTGTGGCACTGTGGGGTAATATGCCAGACTGCAAAGTCATTTGAACTGCAAGGTTGGTGGTTCAAGCTCACCAGCTGCTCCTCAGAAACCCTATTCAGGGTCGCTATGGGTCGGAACCGATGCAACGGCATATAACAACAATCATACAGACAAGAAGACATATATAAAACTCTGAAAGAAAAAAATTGCCAGCCAAAAATCATCTATCCAGCAAAATTGTCCCTCAAATGTGATGATGACATTAGGGCATTTCCATATAGATAAAAATTAAAAGTGTAAAAGACAAATCATACAAAAAAGTACTAAAGAGAATTATTTGGACAGGGAACAACCTGAGATTAACAAACATGCCAATATCACTGAGAACTCAACCCAGATAGTGCTGTTGTTATGTGCAGTGGAGTCGGTTCCGACTCATAGTGACCCTGTACAGGGTTTATGAGGCTGTAGTGTAGTGGTTACGAATCAGGCTGTGAGCCTCAAGGTCAGCAGTTCGAAACTACCAGCTGTTCCGTGGGAGAAAGATGAGGCTTTCTGCTCCCGTAAAGATTTACAGCCTCGGAAACCCTGTGCAGGGTCGCTATGAGTTGGAACCGACTCCACGGCACATAACAACAACAAATCCTTACAACTGGCTCAATAGACAACATCATGATAAACAAAGAAAATATTGAAGTTGTCAAAAATTTCTTATTACTTGGATCCACAATTAACACTCATGGAAGCAATAGTCAAAAAATCAAATGATTTATTGAGTTGAATTGCATACAACAAAAGACCTCTTTAAGGTGTTAAAAAAAAGTTGAAGAGGTCACTTTGACAAGTATGTATGGCTGCCCCAAGCCATTATATTTTCAATTGCCTCACATCCATGTGAGACGTGAACAATGTAAAAGGAAGACTGAAGAAAAATTGGTGCCTTTGAAGTATGGTGGGGCAAAATTATCAGTATATATGGACTGTCAGAAGAATGAGCAAATCTGACATAGAAGAAGTACAGCCAAGATGCTCCTTGGTAGTTGAAGATAGTAAGACTTCATCTCATTTACTTTGGACATGTTATTGGAGGGACCAATGTGGAGGACATCATGTCTGGTAAAGTAGGTAGACAGTGAAAGAGACAAAGATCCTCAACAAGATACACTGACACAGTGAATGCAACAATGGCTACAGCATAGCAATTATCGTGAGAAGACTGTCAAACCAGGCAGCATTTCAATTCTGTTGCACATAGGGTTGCTATGAATGGCACCTAACAACATAAGACATCATGCTGTATTGTAATTATTTCTTTGGGCGTTTGGTTTCACTAATCACAATATGGGATGTGAGCTATCTTATTTATCTTTATAGCTCCTCTAACATTTGGCAAGATGCCTAGCATGCAGTGGTCTCTGAATAAACTGAATGGCCATTGTGTAAAACAACCTAATTACCAAGTTTAATTTTAACATGTGTATACACACTTCTCCCCCATTTAATATCACTATCGTACTAGCAAATACATAGCAAACACTTAGCAAAATATTTTCTCTGGACCTATTTGTTTCCATGGGCTGTCTAATAAACAGAATCCATTTTTCTCTCATGCTCTAGGCAAAGTGATGTGAAATGGGTGAGTGAATCAGTGACTATGAGCCTGTATATAGTGGAGCCTTTTAACAGCAAATTTTCATAGAACCAATTTGATTTAAGTTCACATTTTGAAAATCCCACCAGACTCAAAGCAATTAGTAAGTAACAAAATTTCATTTCATATCTCTTTGTCTCCAGTTTCTTGGGCTGAGTTTTAATATTTTAGGATAAGTTTAAAATATTTCTGTGGGCAAGCCAGTCTCTGAGCAAACATCACTGTCTGCATGGCTTTGGTGTGGCTAGGTTTGTCAGATGTAAGTGTGTATGCATTGACCTCTCTATTTAGAAAATAAGTCATTTATAGTTTGAATTAATGAGGACAATTATAGAATATTTAAATAAGCACCATCTATATACTTATGGTCAGCAGTTCGAAACTACCAGCTGTTCTTACTAAGTACTGAGCAGATTTAATCAAAATGTGACTTCCCACAGCAGTAGCAGAGGCATCACTTGGGAACATGTCAAAATGCATTCTTTCCAGTGTCATCCCAGACTTACTGAAATGAGTATTGGAATCCAGCGATCAGTGCTTTGACAAGTCTTCCAGACACACATTCTTTCAGAACCATTTGTATAGGTTCGCCTTTCACCCACCACACTCTCCTAGCAGTGCTATTTTCTTACTTTTCTTGCCTCGTTTTTCTTCACTCACTAAAAAAGTACTTATTAAGCAGCTATAATAAGGAGCTCTGGCAGCATAGTGGTTACAAATCGGGCTGCTAATCTCACGGTCAGCAGTTCAAAACCACCAGCTGTTCCGTGGGAGTCGGTTTGACTCATAGCAACGCTGTACAGGGTTTCCGAAGCTGTAAATCCTTACTTGAGCAGAAAGCCTCATCTTTCTCCCGTGGAACAGCTGGTAGTTTCAAACTGCTGACCCTGAGCTTAGCATATACTCACTATTTGGGTAATTTGATTTCTCCAGTAAGATGAAGGTGAAGATGTTTTACCTTCAATTCCTATGCAGAAAAATTTGCTTAAATGTGGGCAAGTCTACTGCCAATCACTTCTTCAGGCTGGAGCGAGGGAGGGGAGAGGGAAAGGTGGCCTCTGAGGGGAAAGTGAGAAAGCTGTGGAAAAATTTCCAGAGGCCACATTGAAAAAGTAAAAAGAAGCAGGAGAGAAGAAAAAAATAAAGTTGAAGGTTCAAGTTTACTTAAAGGCACCTCAGAAGAAAGGCCTGGATCTCTATTCCCCTTTAAAAACCCAATGGAACACAGCTCTCTATTCTGACACACACGTGTTGCCATGATTCAGAATTAACTCCACAGAAACTGTTGTTAGGTGCCATCTACTTAGTTCTAATTCATACCAAGATTTAGTTTCTCAAGAGCAGAAAGTTATATCTTTCTCCTGAGGAGTAGCTGGTAGATTTGAACTACTGACCTTACAGTTAGCAATACAGAACTTATCCTACAGCGCTACCATCGCTCCGGTAACTAGTCTGGTTTAATTTGAATTTTAGCTAGAAAGATCCTAGTATATCAGTTGTTTCCTGGAATTTTGACAAATACTTGTTGAGTTGGGAAGAGACATTTTCTTTCTTATTTTAAGAATGGAGTTAAGAATTTTAACTGTAAGAATTTTATTTTTGATAACAAAGCTGCATTTTATTGTATTGTTGTTATTTTTAAGTGCCGTTGAGTCAGTTCCAACTCATAATGACTCTGTATAGGATTTATGAGGAGTGGATAGTGGGTTTGAACGGCCAACCTCGCGGTTCAAATGCTCCTTGCAGTCCACTGCTTTATCCAGCAGTGCCACACCAGCACTCCACTGTGTTTTATTGTAGCATGAAGTCTAAAATTTCTGATATTAACTTTGTATCTCAGACCACAAGCTTTACAAATAAAAAGTCTAACTTTTTACTTCTTTAGATGTTCATACTTCCCTTCAAATTAGAATCAATAACATTTCATTTCAGTATAGCTAGGACTCCTGGTGTGGCACTGTGAACCACAAAGTCAGCAGTTCAAACCCATTGGCTGCTTCTTGGAAACACTATACAGGGTAGCTATGAGTCAGAACTAACTCGACGGCACTTAACAAGTTCTTTTCGCAATTTAAAATTTGAGAATATGCTACAACTAGAATTCTTGAATTACAGAGTTCAATGATTATATTTGAAAAAATATCCTCTGATCTACAATTAGGGACTGGTGAGGATATTTCATTCACCCAAAAGGTTGGGAAGCTTGTATATGATGACCCCAAATAAATCTTAATCTCTTGAGTTTCCCTAATAATAATTTTTTCCTCTCCCTTATCCTTACTTCACCTTTGCCCACATACGAGAACTAGTGATTTCTTGCCAGGAAAAGAAGAAAATTAGAGAAAATATAATTTCTGTGCTCCTCGGAAACCCTATACAGGGTCGCTATGGGTCAAAACTGACTCAATGGCACTTATCAACAACAACAACAACAACATAATTGATGTCTTTGCTCCATAGGACAGAATCCATAGGTGAAACTCATTGGGGATAACAACACCAGCCTCAATGCAAAGATTTTTCAACATTGGCAGTAACCGCATATTAAAATAAGGTACTATGGGAGAATCCAACTTTACGCCATGGGGAGAGTTCAAGGAGAAACAGGGCACTGTCTATAAGGTTGTTGTCATAGGAACTCCAACCCTGGAACAGACACTACAATGATCCAAAGTCTAAGACTATAAAGTCTGTGGTTTTAGAAATTTAGTACTTACAATATCATTGTAAGTATTGGTTCCTGGCCTTACCTAAATCGTGGCTGACATTTTGTCATCCAAAGTTAAATTTCCTAGAGATAGTCACTCAATCTTACCTAAGTTTCACTTGCAATGATGCAGACATTGAGAGGATTTGATGAGATGATCTCCAGAATTCTATTTCCAACCACTGTTAGTCAGTAGTAACCAGTTGCTGTTGAGTCTCTTCCGACTCACAGTGACCCCATGTTGAGTCAGAGTAGATCTGAGTTCCATAATGCATTTACCTTATAAACACTCTTTGATCAGCATGTAAGAAACTTACTAAATGCATGACATTTTTCAACATCAATAATTCAACCTTTGGGAGTCAGTTCATTTTCACTTGATTCAATTTTAGTCATGATGATTGCTTTTGTTAGTGGGAAGAGATATTGTCACATAATTAAAATACTAAATAATGTTCTGCATAATTAGTATTTATTAATTTTGTGACCGAATTTCTAGCTATAATTTCTTATAATTAAATTAAACATAACACATAACTTGCAGCTTATGCAAGTTTTCACAGTTTAAAAATTGAGAATGTACTGTAACTAGAATTCTTGAATTACAGAACTAAATGATTACATTTGATAAAAAGTTTTCTGTTCTATAATTTGGGGCACATGAAGACATAACTGTTGACTCAAAAATGTTGGGAAATTAAGTACATCACTTACAGATTCCTGAGAGGGCATCTTGTAGGATCCCCAATCTTTGGGACTAGACTAACACCCAACCTCTGAGGTCACTGATACCTCCATATGTCATTGTTTTTGAGTGCTGTTGAGTTTGTTCTGATCCATCATGACCCTGTATAGGGTTTCTGAGGAGCAGCTGGTGGGTTTGAACCATTTTCTTATGGTCAGTAGTCCAGTGCTTATCCTACAGCATCACACTATTGTTGCTGTTTAGCACTGTTGAGTTGATTCTGACTCATAATGACCATTGTTGTTGTTGTTAAGTGCCGTTGAGTCGGGTCCGACCCATAGCGACCCTGTACAGGGTTTCCGAGGGTGTAAATCTTTACGGGAGTAGAAAGCCTCATCTTTCTCCCGCGGAGCAGCTGGTAGTTTCGAACCGCTGACCTTAAGGTTCGCAGCCCGATTCGTAACCACTACGCTACCAGAGCTCCTTTGACCATAGTGCCCAAATAAATCCATCTCAGCCATCAATACTTTAGTACAATTATCCCCACACTGGTCTTTGGCATCAGGATTGGAGGAAGAATCATTAACAACTTGTGATAGGCAGATGATACAACCTTGCTTGGCGAAAGTGAAGAGGACTTAAAACATTTACTGATGAAGATCAAAGAGCACAGCCTTTGGTATGGTATGGATTACATCTCAATGTAAAGAAAACAAAAATCTTTACCACTGGACCAATAAACAACATTCTTATCAAGAGAGAAAAGATTGAAGTTGTCAAGGACTTCATTCTTCTTGGATCAACTATCAACATTCACAGAAGCAGCAGTCAAGAAATCAAATGACGTATTGCATTAGGCAAATCTGTTGCACAAGACCTTTTTAAACTGTTGAAGAGCAACAATGTCAGCTTGAGGACTAAGAAGCTCCTGACCCAAGCCATGATATTTTCAATAACCTCATATGCATGTGACAGCTGGATAGTGAATAAGGGAGACCATAGAAGAATTGATGCTTTTGAGTTATAGTGTTGGAGGAGAATATTGAAAGTGCCACGGGATGCCAAAAGAATGAACAGATCCGTTTTGGAAGAAGTGCAGCCAAAGTGCTCGTTGGAGGCCAAGATGGCCAAATTTCATCTCTCATACTTTGGACATATTGTCAGGAGGGACCAGTCACTGGAGAAGAATATCGTGTTTGGTAAGGTGGAGGGTCAGAGAAAAAGAGGAAGACCCCCAATGAGATTGGTCAGGTGGCAGCATCGATGGACTCAAGTGTGGCAACAGTAGTGAGGTTGGCCTAGAATTGGGCAGTGTTTTGTTCTGCTGTGTATAAAAGGTTGCTATGGGTCGGTACTGATTCGATGGCACCTAACAACAACAACTCTTTGGATCCAGAGTATGGCGGCAGTTAAAACCCACCAGCTGCTCCTTAGAAACCATATACAAGGTCACTATGAGTTGGAACTGACTTGGTGCTTCACAACAACAATTCTTTGAATCTACCACTTCTCTGTCAATTTCTTGTGCTCTGGTAACTTTTGTGTTGCTTTAATGCTTAAACAACAATGACACAGCATTTTAGAAAAGTCAGACATTTGAAATATCTTTAACCTCCACCTTATAGGGTACAGTTTTGTGACAATCCTTCTAAAATAAATTATTCTTGCAGATAGTCTTTCCTGACTCCCCATTTGAATTCAGGCTCATCTGTCCGGTAGTTGGCTTTTTCCCTTTTCTACATGGACTTCCGGTGTGGCGTTGCTGGTTAGTGCGGTAAACTGCAATGTCTGTGTGGGCCGTTAAGGCCGGCAGTTCTAACTCATCAGCTGCTCCTTGGAAACTCTGTACAGGTTCGCTATGAATCGCATCCCGACTCCATGGCACTTAGCAACAGCAATAGCAACATAACACCTGTGTAAGTTTGCAGTGATATTTTCATATCGGGTGCTCACCATCTTATCTTCAACACCTAGCATACCGACCGGCCATCAAGTCAGTTCCAACTTATCGCAAGCCTGTATAGGTTTAACGAGGCTGTAAATCTTTTCAGAACAGAAAGCCTCATCTTGTTATTCATGGTCCAGTACTTATCCTACAGATCCACTGTGCACACAGTTGTTACTACTGTTGTTGTTCTTTAGTTCCATTGAGGCAGTTCCAACTCATAGTAATCCTGTATATGGTTTCTGAGGAGCAGCTGGTGAGTTTGAACCATTAACCCTGTGGTTAGCTGTCCAATGCTTATCCAACATTGACACACCAGGACTCCACAGAGTAGGATAGTAGTTGTCAGGTGCGTCGAGTCGGTTCTGACTCAGTGACTCTATGCAAAATAGAACAAAACATTGCTTGGTCCTGCACCATCCTCATGATTATTATTATATTGGACTCTATTGCTGTGCCATTTCATCCCATTGGGAAACGTACTCTCTTTTGCTGACCTTCAACTTTCCCAAGCATAATGTCCTTCTCCAGGGATTGGTCCCTTCTGATAATACATCCAAAGTATGGGAGATGAAGTCTTGCCATTCTGACTTCTAAAGAGCATTCTAGTGGTACTTCTTCTAAGACAGATTTGTTTGTTCTTCTGGCAGTCCATGGTACTTTCAATATTCTTCTCCAGCAGCATAACTCAAATGTATCAATTCTTCTACAATCTTCTTTATTCACTGTCCAACTTACACATTCATATGAGGATACTGAAACTACCATGGCTTGAGTCAGGGATACTTTAGTCCTCAAACTGACATCTTTGCTCTTGAACACTTTGAAGAGATATAGTGCAATAGATGTGCCTAATGCAATATGTTGTTTGATTTTTGACCACTGCTTCCATGAGTGTTGGTATGGATCCAAGAAAAATGAAGTCTCTCACAACTTCAATCTTTTCTCCATTTATCATGATGTTATTTATTGATCCAGTGGTGAGGATTTTTGGTTTCTTTATATTGAGGTGCAATGCATACCGAAGGTCATGGTCTTTGGTCTTCATCTGTAATTATTTAAGTCCTCTTCACTTTCAGCAAGCAAGGTTGTAAAATCTGCATATCAAAGGTTGTTAATAACTCTTCTTCCAATCCTGAATCTTCTTCTAATCCTGATGTCATGTTTTTCTACATATAATTCAGCTTCTTGGATTATTTGCTCAGCATACAGATTGAATAAATATCATGAAAGATTACAACCCTTGCACACACCTTTCCTGACTTTAAACCATACATTGTACCCTTGTTCTGTTCAAACAACTGCCTCTTTGTTTATGTACAGTTTCCTCATGAGTACAATGAAGTGTTTTGGAATATCCGTTCTTTGCAATGTTATCATAGTTTGTCATAATCTACTCAGTGAAAAGCCTTTGCAATAAATCACAGGTAGACATCTTTTTGCTAATCTCAGCTTTCAACCAATATGCACCTAACATCAACAATGACGTCCTTCGTTCCACATCCTCGTTTGAGGCTGGCTATAATTAGGGCAGTTCCCTGTCCACATCAACGTACTGTTGAAACTGCCTTAGAATAATCTTTAACAAAACATTATTTGCATGTGATAATTGCAAATATCATTCTGAGTGAGTGCCTCCCATGCTTCATTAGTTTGTTGAAAGATTCCAATTTCCAGAGCCTTGTTCTTTTCCAATGCCTTCAGTGCATTTTGGACATCTTCTTTTAATTTCATTGGCTCTTGATCATATGCTACCTCTTGAAATATTTCATCATCGACCATTTCTTTTTGGTACAGTGACTCTGTGTATTCCTTCCATCTTTTGACATTTTCTGCATCATTTAAAATTTTGCTAATTGAGTCCTTTAATATTGCAAGTCAAGGCTTGAATTTCTACTTCAGTTCTTTCAGACTGAGAAATATTGAAATATAGAAAATCCTTTTCATTTTCTAACTCAAGGTCTTTGCACATTGCATTATAACACTTGACTTTGTCCTCCTGAGCTTCCCTTTGAAACTTTCTGTTCAGCTCTTTCACCTCCTCATTGCCTCTTTTTGAGTTAGCATATCTATGACAGATACCATAAATACAAATATATCTGAATGTATGTAGTTAATATCTTTCACTAGTTTCTTTAGAGACGCAAAACCAATGAAGTTTGTATATGTATATATACAGAATCTCAAGGAAATGGCTCATGCACTTGTTATTAAGTGCTGTCTAGATGTATCGCATTAAGCAATTCTGCTGCACAAGACCTTTGAAAGTGTTGAAGAGCAAAGATGTCAGCTTGAGGACTAAGGTGTGCCTGACCCCAGCCATGGTATTTTGAATAACCTCATATGCATACAAAAGCTGGATAGTGAATAAGGAAGACTGTTGCAGACCGTGTAAGACTAGTCAGAGGTTCGAGGCCCTCTAGGGCTGAGTGTAACAAATGAGGCCACTGGCAGTTAATGGAAAATTGCTTTCATCTTAATATTCAGGTATATATATTAAATTAATACACTGGAGCCTTTGAAAATCCACAGATAAATGTGATATTTTCCTAAAGCCGAGACTAAAGGTTGCAAGGTTAAACCTTTCTCCAAAGGATTAACTAAAAATATCTTAGCTACTTCTCGGTTCTTTGTTCTATAGACAAAGAACCCATCCTCCCTAATCCCTTTTCCAGGTGCAGCCCATTCACTTGGGCGTCTCCTGCAGAACTCTCACCTTCCCCCAACTGACTTCAGGGGCTATAGATATGTTAATTGGGCCTGAGAATCCAAGTTGCTGGCCTGGGATTCGAACCAGTGAAGTACAATGTAAAGTTACCTGAATGTCTGGAAAATTACTGATGTTAGCTGTATCCTATTTTAGTCCCTCCCAGCTTGGTGTGACTTAAGGTCAGCGGTTCGAAACTACCAGCCGCTCCTCGGGAGAAAGATGAGGCTTTCTACTCCTGTAAAGATTTACACCCTCGGAAACCCTGTACAGGGTCGCTATGGGTCGGACCCGACTCAATGGCACTTAACAACAACAACAACAGCTTGGTGTGAAACTCCTCCCCTAAATAAAACAGAGGCCCGGGCCTCCCCAGGTGTGCATTACTGGTTGGAAGGCATGGAGTAAAGATTGCAGTGCATTACGGGTTGGAAGGCATGCAGTAAAGATTGCAGGGCAGTGAGTTGCTGCCTGCAGAGGCCACGATGCCTGTACTCCCAAGCCTGCCCACCAGTGATGTATCCATCCTGGCTTTGGGGTGCCTCATTGTCTCCCTTCTTCTGTTTGTGTATTCTTTCGCTATCCCTATTGCCGCTGGATCTCCCCTCCTCATGAACCAAACATGCGTGACGACTATGTCGAGGGAAAACCCCGGCAGAAGACCATAGAAGAATTGATGCCTTTGAGTTATGGTGTTGGAGGAGAATATTGAAAGTGCTATGGGCTGCCAAAAGAACCAACAGATCTGTATTGGAAGAAGTACAGCCAGAGTGCTCCTTGGAGGCCAAGATGGTCAAACTTCGTCTCTCATACTTTGGACATATTGTCAGGAGGGACCAGTTGCTGGAAAAGAATATCATGTTAGGTAAGGTGGAGGGTCAGAGAAACAGAGGAAGACCCTCAACGAGATGGATTGGCCAGGTAGCAGCATCGATGGATTCAAGTGTGGCAACAGTAGTGAGGTTGGCCCAAGATCGGGCAGTGTTTCGGTCTGCTGTGCATAGGGTAGCTATGAGTCGGTGCCTACTTGATGGCACCTAACAGCAACAACAAAATACCAGACTGGCTAGTTCTAAGTCTGCAGGTCAGATGTCAGGCTAGATAGAGGCTGTTCCTGACTAATGTAGCTGTAGTTACTGATAAACCAAGATCAGCAGGTCAGATGATAGGCTGTTGTCTATAGAGGTTGACAGATAAGAAGTAGATAAAGAACCAGTTGTCAAATGATGATCCAGTTGCAGAATCCAGATCTAGTAAAAAAGCAAGCAGATTTTGCCAGAGCATCCACATATATTGGAAGCAGGTCACACCCCTGGGGTTACTTCCTTTCAATTGATTGGCTGCTCATAGAAATTCCCATAATGGAAGTGATTACATTATATTACATCTCATCATGGGGAATGAATGCGTCATAAATTCCAAAGCACTGAGAATTGTCAACCAGCCAAGTTGACACACAACCTTAAATATCACACAGTTAATTACCATTGTGTGTGTACAGGAGAATACAGATTAAAGTTGCTGCCAATAAACTCCAGTGCATAAGCCTCATGGTCCAAAGAAAGTAACCCTATTGGGCATTAAAGTTGTTACTAAAGTGGCAATTGGATAACCCATATTCTGAGTGAATGAGCTATAGCTGGCTTCAGTGGATGCAAGCACAAGTAATACCAACTTACAGACCAAACACAAGCTCCTTTTTCTCAAACTATAGATATTGTACCATTATCTACATCCTACCAGTTACTATTAGCCAAAATTCAGCTGTCAAAACAGCATCCTCCTCCAGCAAAGCCATGAGCCTGATAATGTATTTTGATGTATTTTTCCTACTACTGATTTTTTCTAAAGTTAAAAATACTGTAGTAATATATTTAAAAGTAAATCACATTCTTTCACACCTGATTTACTCAATTTAACATATGGCATCTATCTAAAATGGATTATAACAAGATTGTATATTCTTAAATTGATAGGGTTATAATTTACTCTATTTAAAGGTTATACAATTAAATGCAGGCATATAATTTTTGTGGAAACAAATATAACATTATCTAGAATATTCTGAAAGGTTCCTGCTACATCTTCTAATGAAATCCCCCTTTGGCAAAAAAAAAAAAAAAGGAAAAATTTAACCCTAAGGAATTTTTCCTATGTCTCACACTCTTCCATTCTTCTAGTAACATGCTTGGAATTCCTTAATAGTGTCAAAAATGTTTGAGAACTCCCCCCTTTTATAGTAATTGTACTCTCAGTATTCATTGTAGTGAGAAAACATTTAATGATAAATACAGTAATGATCTGAAATGAATGCTATTTTAATTACAGCAGTATTTATATGAGGGGGTTTCAAAATGTTCTTGGAAAAATTTCATTATCTTTTAATTCCATTTTCCACGTACTTTTTGAAAGTCCCTTTATATATACTTGAAAAATAATAGTGAAAATATATGTATGGTGCTATTTATTTGCTGCATAAGCAATGTTTGAAGCGCACATTGGTTAACACATCTTTGTTCATCTATTCCATTTTCTCTTCTCTAGTCCACAGCCCTTAAATTGGTGTTATGGCTTGAATTATGTTCCCTAGAAATGCATGTTGAAGTTCTAATCCCTAATATCTGTGAATACAATCTTGTTTGAAAATAGGATTTTGAAGATGTTATCAGTTAGATTAACATGAAGTCAGGATGAGGTAGTTTAAAAGAAAAAACGAAATTGTTGTTCCAATTCCAATTCATGGCAACCTTATATATGTCAGAGTAAAACTTTACTCCATACGGCTTTCATGACTTATTTTCAGAAGTAGATCACCAGGCCTTTTTCCCAAGGTACCTCTATGTTGGCTTGAACCTCCAACTTTTTGTTTAGCAGTCAAGTGCCTTAGCCATTTGGACCACTCAAGGACTCCCATACCAGGATAGACTAGATCCTAGTCCAATCTAAGTGCTATCCTTATGGAAAAAAAGAAAAAAGAGAGAGAGAGAGAACAGACACAGAGAGATAGACAGAAGGAAGAGGGCCATGTGACAATGCCTTTAGGCTATAGCTGCAAATGAAGGAACTCCTGAGGCTACCAGAAGCTGAGAGAGGAAAACATCTCCTTCTAGAGCTTCAGAGCAAGTGTGGCCTTTATGACAACTTGAATTCAGACTGTCTACCTCTAGAACAGAGACAATACGTTTCTGTTCTGATCAACTACATAATTTGTGGTACTTTGTTAACTAACCCTAAGAAACTAATCCAGTAAGAACCACTAGGAAAGAATGCTACTATTTTTCTATGAATATTTTGAAGCCTCCTCATATTTTGTTTTTTGTTGTGTATATAGTAATTCAGTATCTAAGATGCTGGTTCAATATTTAGATTAGGAAATGGAATCATTGAAAGGGGATAGTCCCATACAAAATGCAAATATTACTTATTGTATCATATATACGCCTGACAAAGGAATAAGAACGTGAAGATATTCCAAGAATGTGTCTGGCTATTTCCTATAACAAAATAGAATTGTATCTAAATCATTCATAACGTAAATAGCTGAATGACTTAGGTGCATTCACCTTTGAAACAATGGTGCTATTTTATATTGCTTTTTAACACATTCAGAAAAAAAAACCTAACATGTCATTTCTTTGGTTTTGACTATTGCCACTGAAGCTTCTCAACCTCCAGGGTCCTCTGGTGTTTGTTTCACTACATCTAAGTGAGCTGAGCAGTAAAATAATCTACTCAATGTCTGTTTCACAACAGACCAGCCTATCAGCTAGATCATTCCTAGATAGTAGCATCTGCATTTCACTGACTCAAATCATACTTTAGCCCAGGGGCATTTACTCCTGAAATATTTCCTACATTCATCTTATGATGATGATTTATATCAGTTTAGTTATTACATGTAAATGCCATCCATTCTTAGAAGAACTCCATTACTACCCTACCTCGTAATGACAAGCATAACATCAGTCATTCATGAGAACATAATCCTGAAAATTTACCAGTTTTCATATTCCAATAGAAACATACCGAGACAACAGTAGCAAAAATAAATTTCTTTTGGACAGTATTTAGTCAGACCTGGCAATTATTTGTTGCTTCATTAATAATTAATCTTCCCATATCTTAAAGCTCTAGTTTTAGAACTTATGATTTTGTAAGGCATCTTAAATGAATCAGAGAAATAGACATTGCTTTAAGACTAGGCTTATTTGGTGGTGGTAGTGGTGGTGGTTATGTGCTGTGGAGTCAGTTCTGACTCATAGCAACCCTGCATAGGGTTTCCGAGGCTGTAAATCTTTATGGGAGCAGAAAGCCTCATCTTTCTCCCAGGGAACAATTGGTAGTTTCGAACAGCTGACCTTGAGATTCGAAGCCCTACTCGTAACCATTACGCTACCAGAGCTCCTAGGTTTACTTGTTATTGTTGTCAAATGCCGCAGAGTCGATTCCGACCCATAGCGATCCTGCTTAGGGTTTCCAAGGAGCAGCTGGTGAGCTTGAACCACCGACCTTACAGTTCAAACGATTTTGCAGTCTGGCGCATTAACCCAGGCACCACAATTTAGGAGGGGCTAATTCTGAATTTTTGTGCCCTGGAGTCGGTTCCAACTCATAGTGACCCTATACATGGTTTCCGACGCTGTAAATCTTTATGGACATATTGTCAGGAGGGACCAGTCGCTGGAGAAGGATATCATGTTTGGTGAGGTGGAGGTTCAGAGAAAAAGAGGAAGACCCCCAGCAAGATGGATTGGCCAAGTGGCAGCATCAATGGGCTCAAGTGTGGCAACAATAGTGAGGTTGGCCCAGGATCGGGCAGTGTTTCATTCTGCTGTACGGTATTGACTTGATGGCACCTAACAAAAATAACAACAATTCTAAATTTATTTCCTGAATCTTGCACACATCTGGTGTGGCGCTGTGGATTAATGCGCCAGACTTCAAAACAGTTTGAACTGCAAAGTTGCAGTTCAAGCTCACCAGCTGCTCCTCAGAAACCCTATACAGGGTTGCTAATAGGGCAGAATTGATGCAACAGCACTAAACAACAACAACAATCCCTACCTTGAACTACTTCCTGCTTCTGTTGTTAATATTAAGTGCCATTCAGTTGGTGCTGACTTATAGCGGCTTTGTAATACGGTTTCCAAGGAGCAGGTGGCAGGTTTGAACCGCTGACTTTCCTGCCTTTCTTGTTATGGTTAGGTGTTGTAGAGTTAGTTCAGACTCATAATGATCCTGTGCACAACAGAATGAAACACTTCTGGGTGCTGCACACTCCTCACAATTGTTATGCTTGATCCCACTGCTGTTGTTACTGCCAATTCATCGAGTTAGAGGTATTCCTCTTTTATTCTGACCCTCCTCTTTGCCAAGCATGATTTCTTTCTTCAGGAATTGGTCTCTCCTGATAACTGCTGTTGCATATGCAAAATTATGAGAAGAAGTCTTGCCATCCTGACTTCTAAAGAGCATTCTAGCAGTACTTCTTCCAAGACAGATTTGTTTGTTCTTCTGGCAGTCCATAATACTTTCAATATTCTTCTCCACCAGCATAATTCAAATGTATCAATTCTACAATCTTCCTTATTCACTGTCCAATTTACACATGCATATGAGCGTATAGAAAATACCATGGCTTGGGTCAGAAAAACCTTAGTCCTCAAACTGATATCTTTGTTCTTGAACACTTTGAAGAGGCTGTGTGTAGCAGATCAGTTTGATTTCTTGACTGCTGCTGGCATGAGTGTTGATGGCAGATCCAAGCAAAATGTAGTCTTTGACAGTGACTTCAATCTTTTCTTCATTTATCATGATACTATTTATTGGTCCAGTTGTGAGAACTTTTGCTTTCTTTACTTTGAAGTAAAGTAAAGTAAAGTAAACCATACTGAAGTTTGTGGTCTTTCATCTTCATCAGTAAATGTTTTAAGTTCTCATCATTTTCAGCAAACAAGGCTGTATCATCTGTATATCATAGGTTGTTAAGGAGTCTTCTTCTAATCCTGATGCCATGTTCTTCTTCATACAGTCCAGCTTCTCAGATTATTTTCTCAGCATACAGATTGAGTAAGTATGGTGAAAAATAAAACCCTGACACATACCTTTCCTGATTTGAAACTATTCAGTCACCTTGTTCTGTTTGGATGACTACCTGTTGGTTTATGTACAGGTTCCTCATGAGCACAAGTAAGTGTTCTGTATCTTCCATTCTTCGCAATTTTATCCATAGCTTGTCATTATCCACACAGTTGAAAGCTTTTTCATAATCGATAAAATACAGTTAAACATCTTTCTGGTATTTTCTGCTTTCTTCCAAGCACCATCTGACATCAGGATTGATATTTCTCACTCCATTTCTAAGTCTGAATGTGGCTTGAAGCTCTGGCAGTTCCTTGTTAATGTACTATTGCAGTCTTTTATGAATTATCTTCAGCAAAATTTTACTTGCATGTGATATTAATGACATTGTTTAATGATTTCTGCATTTTGTTGGGTCACCTCTCTTTGGAAAGGACACAACATGCATCTCTTCTAGTCAACTGGCCAGGTAGCTGTCTTCCAAATTTCTTGGTATAGATGAATGAGTGCCTCCAGTGCTGCATCAGTTTTATGAAAATTTTTAATGTGTATTCAATCAATTCTCAGAGTCTTGCTCTTCGCCAATGCCTTCAGCACACCTTGAACTTCTTCCTTCAGTACTTTGGTTCTTGATCATATGCTACCTTTTGAACTGAACTTTTTTTGTGTGTGTGTATGACTCTGTATATTCCTTCCATCTTCTTTTGATGCTTTCTGCATCATTCAATATTTTGCCCATAGAATCCTTCAATCTTGAAAGTTGAGGCTTGAAGTTTTTCTTCCATTCTTTCAGTTTGAGAAAAACTGGGTATATTTTTTTCCTTTTGCTTTTCTAACTCCAGGTCTTCGAACATTTCATCATAATACCTACATTTGTCCTTTCAAAATGCCCTTTGGATTTTTCTATTCAACTCTTTTACTTCCTTGTTTCTTCCAGCTGTCTACAAATAAATCCATTTGTGCCTATCTCAGCAAATTAAAGTGATCAAATTTTGAGAATCAGTACTTTTCTGATAGACATCTTTGCCTATTCTTCCTCTAAGAAACATAGTGGTAATCTGAGTAGTAGCAACCTGCCCAGATAGCAAAATGCATGTGCACTTTTATTTCTGTATCACCAGATTGCATGGCATGTCTCCAGTAGAGCTCGAGCTACTCTTCACTTCTATATATTGATTGGTAAAATGGCTTCTGCTGTTGATTCATCATTAATATGAGTCTATACATATTACAACTCAGAGAAGACTATTTCCCAGGTTATTATAGCATAATAGGTACTCAATAAATATTTGAGAGAGAAGTCCAAAGGTTCAGATTTCTTTTCTATAACCATAACACTGGAAGGGTCATATTATTATACAAACTCCTCATACACTACCCCTAGTATACCATTGTGAAGTCAGCATGTACCAGGAACTGTTAAGTGCTTTGTGCAAGTGACATCGTGAAATGTAAGTTGTCAATCTATTTGTCTGAAAACAGTATGCAATTTTCTTTAAAATATAAACTAAAAAGCAAAGACACCTGTGAGCATCATCCTATGGAGTCTTCTGCCCCAGTATTGTCAGGCTAGGACACACATGGGGCACCATGAATCAGAATTGTCAGGCTATTGACTTCTATCACAATCATCAATCTATCTTCCTATACTTCTCTTCTTCTCTTCTGCCTCCTCTGACCAACATCTGGAGTAAGGAATTTCTAGACCTTTAATATAATCCCCCCCCCCCACACACACTAAATTTTAGTTTTAAAGAAAAGTAAATGGGACATATCAAATCATTCCTTCTCACCCTTAGAACAGTAATCCAAATGATGAGTTCCAAAGAATTATCAAAACAGACACAAGAATTTACTTTAGACTCCACTGGGTGGGTAACAATGGATTTAAAGCATTATCGATGCTTTATAGTGTGGGAAATATCCTGACTATATAATTATAAGACTATAAACACACGCTTGAGCAGTGAAAAAAAAATAACCAAGAGTCCACACTCAAATTGCTGACCTTTTTATATGGCTGTTTAACATTTCTTCACCTCACTCACTTTATTTATTAATTTATTATTTTCGTTAGCTAAATTCTTCAGTCAGCTGGCATCATATGTCAGTATAGCTAGAAAACATTTTCATACTTTATAGTAAAATCAATACCTCTACTTCCGCACAAAATTTGTCTTTGAAAAGAATTTAATACCTTATAACTTACATACCAGGCTGATTAGTTTATGCTCAGCGACTAAATGAAAAATTGGCAAGTAGGAGCTCTGGTAGCGTAGTGGTTACGAATCGGGCTACAGACCTCAAGGTCAGCAGTTCGAAACTACCAGCAGTTCCGCGGAAGAAAGATGAGGCATTCTGCTCCTGTAAAGATGTACAGCCTCGAAAACCCTGTGCAGGGTTGCTATGAGTCGGAACCGACTCCACGGTACTTAACAACAACAACAACAATCCACCCAGTGGCAATGTGGAAGAAAGGTCTTGTGATATATTCTGTAAGATCAGGCATTAGAGACTCTATGGAGAATACATTTCTACTCTGACACACATGGGCCACCATGAATCAGAATAGACTCTGTAGCAACAGGTATGCTGCATATACCAGGGGGTTCCAAAAAATTTTGTGGAGAATTCTAATGCTGTAAATCTTTGCAAGAGCAGAAAGCCTCATCTTCCTTCTGTGGAACAGCTGGTAGTTTCGAACTGCTGACCTTAAGGTTAGCAGCCCGACTCATAACCACACTAGTTGGTAATTAATGACATGGCTTTTGACCAACATAAGGGAAGAAACACCTCTTTCTCAGAAAACCTGTGACGACAGATGTCATTTTCTAAACTCTTAAATGCCATTGTAAATTGACCCTCATAGTCATAAGCAATAAACTTCTTTACAGATAAAATTTTATTTAGTGGAGTAGCATTTTATAGTTAGGAATTTCCTTCTAATAAGAAAGACTTAGAAGCTACTTACTATTCTTCAGGGAGTATGATTGCCCCTCATTCCAAGCTCTACCACAGTGACTTCTCTATTGTATAACCAACCCTCAAAGTGGTGACAGAAGCTATGAAACTGAGCCATGGAGTGACTAAGTATGTCCCATATTTCTCTAAGTTTCCAAGGCCACCCTATAGTTGTAAGGCAGCTTTATTCAGGCTCCGGGGGAGGTCTGTCTGCCCTCATCACCACAGAGCAAGACAGAGTTTTGCAGAACATTCTTCTCCAGTCTCTTTAAAGAAGGACACAGAAAGATTGGTTTCTAGGAGATTGAACTCTTCAAAATATGGACGTTGTCTAATGCCCCTGATATAGGCCTTCACCAGCCACTGCTGTATTAAACACAATAATAGACATAAAAGAAAAAGAACAACTATGGATAATTAACACAGTACTCCAAACTAATGATAAGATTATTAAGTTTACACATCATCCTACAGAAAGCAAACATTTTTTCTCCCCCTACCAAAAGAGTTGATAGGTGTCACTGTCCAGTGAAGCATTTACTTTTAAAATAAACACAATTAAGAAGCTGGGCTGCTGGTCGTAGCTCCTACAGAAGCTAATATATACTTATTCCATGCCTCTGACAGCCTGGGCCAGTGATGAGTCCACAGCAGTAATTGAATTGTGTTTAATATTGTTTACACTAACATGGTGCTGAGCTTCAGTACAAACCACAGTGCAAAAGAGCAAGGGTCAGGCCTCATCCCCCCCTGTGACTCAGGTCTGTCCTTGTTGTCTGGGGTATCATCAGCATCACTTCTGACACATATTTATCATTCAATAGCAAGGCGGATTCATTAACAATGAGGGCCTGGAAGAGGGCCAGCCTACTGGTACTAGCACAATGTTTGCCACAACACAGATCCCTTGGCCAGACGTTTATGGGAAATGACTGACAGCAGGATAAACAAGCAGTTCCTTTTTTGGTGAACTGCAGAGGAAGCAGGGTGGACAGAATAATGTCTTTAGCTATGCACTTCAAATGATTATGTGAAGTTGCAGGCTGCTCTAAAACAGCATCAGACAGAGGTGCCAACATGGCACCCTTGGAGACGCTGTGGTTCTGCTCCAGAAAAGGCACTGGCAGACAGAAAACAGCAGAGTGGCAAACAGTGTCAGCCCATAGTGCAAGCCAGGGGGTAGGCTTCCTGTGAACAGATTCATCCAGTGTGAAACGCAGTCGGACAGATACTTCTGCATCACTGTAGCTCTAATTAGAGATGGCGGGAGGTGTTGGGTGTGTGCTTTTCTCTCACCACGGGTTGTCACCCTTACCACCCAAGCTACTCCAAACTAAATTCTGAAGCTCACTGAGCAAGTAGAGAGGGTAAGGAACCAAAAGACTCAAGACAGAACGAAGCTTAAGGAATTACAATCCTGTGGTAGAGCAACATTAACAAGTGGTGTATAATTAGGTGAATAGGGTGTGTGTTTCTAGCCTGCATGCCTAAGAGTGAGTCATGTGATGAGCTTGGTTTAAGTTTGAAGGCAACTTTGGCGTTTGAGACATATTTAGCACAGATAAGTTTAATGTAGCACCAGTAAGAATTACAAACTCTTCCCTTTATGTGACTTTGCAGAGCTACAAAATGAGTCTGGTATCAGCAAATAGCAGTCAGCCGAGATAAGCGGACATTCTAGGAGCCAATGCCCTTGTGCCAAAAAAACAAAAGCAAGCATGAGTGAGAAGCAGGAAAACGAAATCCACAAATACATTTCAAATTCACAGCTATGAGACAATGCTTCTTTTTCTTGGACCCCAGGCTCTGCAGACTGACTCACAGGAAGACAAGTGTGTGGCAGCCTTCTGAAAGAGGGCGACCAGTAACAGGGGTAAAATTACACTCCACTTTTGCCCCTCCCCACCACTTCTGTGCTTCTGGGTCACTGCCAGGCCTTTTCCTTGGAGACGACCCTGTTCTAATCCTGCAATATGTGGAAAGCCAACATTCAGACTGGATAGCAGGAGATAAGTCCTAAAGAGATTAGTAGTAAAATTTTCTGGAAGAAGAATAATTTTTAAAGCATCAGTAAAGAAGGAAAACTTTCTTGGTGCTTGTTAGAAAGCCTTTCCAGTATTGGCTTACTGAGGAAATTCAAGACAATCTAGAACAGTTTTTTTTTAAGTTTTTATTGTGAATTATGTGTTAGTTTACATGGGTGAACATTATCTTTACATTCATCCTATTGTATTTTTTTCATTGCAATGATCACAATCCCTTACATGCATCATCAAACAACCAAAGGGTACAACCCACATGCCTGCCCCTCAGGCCACCAGCAAACAGCCCCTCTCCCTCCCTGAGTCCAGAGTCCCCAACCACTTCTTCTGTCCACGTCATCATCTCTGCCTCCATCCCTAGTGTCACTGCCTCCCCCGACAGGGTCTCATACTTTGCTTTTCTCTTTTTGACTTAATTACAGAGATTTCTATGCCTTCCCACCAAAGGCCTTTCCACTAAGCCACTGGTAATGGGAAGCACCCTGAGTCCAAAGACCCAAGGTTGAATCTTAACTGAAGCTCTTCTGTTTTTAGGGTTTTTTTGTGAGCTGGACTCACACAGGATTGGGAGGGGTGAAAAATGTTGTCTCAACCGCAATTGTCAAATTATGGTTTAAGATCATTTTCTTAGAGATAGTGAGTCCTCAGAAAGCTTTCAAGTAAAGACAAATGAAAGGCTTGGGTCTAAAAACAGGCTTCCAAAAGTAGAAATAGGACACAGGAAGTGGAAAGTTTAAAAAAGACATATTAACCAGAATGATAGGAGTAGAAAGAGAAGTAGAAAATTCTAGAAGGGAGACTTTCTAAGGAAAACTATTGGAGAATAGGACTGTGGCCTATTAGATTCATTTTCAGTTAGTGATTCACACAATTCATTTAGTATAGAAAGCTCAGGCCTCCCAAACTGTCTAATGTGATATCCCAAGTTGGGGAAGAAAAAGTGAACTCTACCTAGACTTCCTGTACCTCTCACTGAGTGTCAGACATATGTGAGGTGAGGGCAAATATCAAAGGAGTTAGCAAGTGGGTCATACTGGGCACTCCAGGTAGTAGAACGGACGAGCTCTGCAGAACTGTGTAATTGAGTTCAACAATCCTTATTGACTATGTATATTAGTTTGCTGGTGTTTCCATTAAAAAAAAAAAAAAAAAAAAAATCCCCCAAAATGGGTAGCTTTAAAGTACAAAAATCTATTATCTTACAGCTCTGGAGGTTGGGAATTCAAGGTCATGGGGACAGCCATACTGATTTCTTCTGAAGTTTGAGGGAGAATCTGTCTATACTTCTCTTCTGGCTTCTGGGAGCTCCCAACATTTCTTGCTTTGTAGTGTCACATGCCATCTTTCCTTTGCCTCTATATCCCTTCTCCTCTTGTATAAGGAGGGGTTAGGTTTCTGACATCTCACTTTAGCTTAACTGTTAACATATTCAAAGATCCTATCTCTAAACAAGCTCACCTTTAGGGGACACAATCAATTCATAACACTGTACTAGGCACTGGGGATGTTAAATAAATAAGAAGTATTCCCTTCCTTGAAGATTTTACCATTAGATGAGGAGACAGATGAGTACACTGATAGTACTATTCAGTATATATTGGGATCAGATAAGAGCCAGACCTGCAGAACCACAGAGAACGGGCACCTCTCCCAAATGAGAAGTTTCTGGCTTCAGTCCCATAGAACGGCTCATAGGATTCTCCTCAGGGTAGCTGGGCCTTCAGCTGGCTCTGACATCTTCTCTTTTCCTTTTCTCACTGGCTCCTTCTACTCTAATCTCTTCACCCCTGTATATATTTCCTTCCAACTCTGCTGTGCTTTCAATCCACTGGCCTAGCTGTTTTTCTTTTACTGCCAAAGCATAGCCTACTCTTTCTGCTTTCATTTCCTTACAACTTTCTCCTTGTTTACCTATCTCTTGACGCAAACTTCTCATTCACACTACTTTACAGTAACTTCCTTCCTGTAGAGAAACTCCCAGTGACCTCCTGTCACCAAATCCAATGGCCCTCACAGACCTTTCTCCAAAGCAGACTCTGGCCACCACTTTCTAGTTAAAACTATTTTCTCCTTCAGTTTTCCATTGTTCTTTTCAAACTTTTTCTTCTCTGTTTCCTTCATTGACCTTAATTCTCCTTCTCACCCTTTAATTTGAATCGTTCCCCTATGAACAGCGACAGGGAGCTAATCTATGTTCAGAGTTTCAATTCTTCTCCATGCTGATGATATTCTCATCTCCAGTTTTGATTATTTACCTTAATTATAGACCAGATTTTCCAGTTATATACTGCTCATATCCATGAAAATCTGTATCTTTCAGAATTTCTAACACAGTGCATTGCATAGGGATGTTGTTGTTAAGTGCTGTTGAGTCAGTTCTGACTCATAAAGACGCTGTATAGGGTTTCCAAGGAGCGGCTGGTGAGTTTGAACTACTGACATTGTGGTTCAAACTACCCTTGTGGTCCAGTGCTTTATCCCACCGTGTCACACAGCAGGACTCCAAGAAAACATCATATATAAAGTCTGACTCTTGTACGATTCACCTAGAAGATGGAATTTTTATCTTATATCCCTCCATTCACTGTTGTTGGCCTTGTTTTCTTTCTTGTTGAAATAGAAAAAATGATTAGCCCTATGGCAAGTGGAGTCCTGGTGTGGTGCTGTGGGTTAATGCGCCAGACTGCAAAGCTGTTTGAACTGCAAGGTCAGTGGTTCAAGCTCACCAGCTGCTCCTCGAAAACCCTATACAGGATCGCTGTGGGTTGGAACCGACTCGATGGCACTGAACAACAACAAACAACAATGGCAAGTAATATTCTTCATGGTAACATTGTTCTTTCTGATAGTTAGGACTGACATGTGAAGTGATTCATGCCTCAGCTTTAGATGCCCTTTCCCATGATCTTTAGCCTCAGAACAATAGCAGCAACATCATTGATATGAGGATAGTTCAAAAAGTATTGCTTCTAGGGTTCAAGTTCACACAGAATCAGTTTATTCAAAATAAAATGTTTTTAAGAGATCAATGGATAGTTGCAAACAAGTTCTCTCAATAATACATTTAACTATTCTCTTGTTGTTGCCATTGTTGTTAAGTATCGTCAAGTAGGTTCTGACTCATAGAGAACCTGTATAATGTTTTTGAGAAGCAGTTGGTGAGTTTGAACCATCAACCTTGCAGTTAGCAGCAGTGCTTGTTCTATGGTACCATACTAGATCTGTTGTTGTTGTTGTTAAGTGCTGTCAAGTTTGTTCTGACTCACAGTGACCCTGTATAGGGTTTCTGAGGAATGATTGGTAGATTTGAACCATGACCTTGCAGTTAGCAGTCCAGTGCTTATCCTAGAGTACCATATCAGGGCTGCTGGTATGGTAGTGCTGTCGAATCAGTTTCAACTCATAGCAACCCTAGATAGGATTTCCAAGGAGCAGCTGGTGAGTTTGAATTGCTGCCCTTATTGTTCACAGTCCAGTGCTGATCCTACAGCAACACACCAGCTGTCTCTTGTTGTTGTTGTTAAGTGTCTTTGAGTCAGTTCTGACTCATAGTGACCCTGTATAGGGTTTCTGAGGAGCGGCTGGTAAATTTTAACCACTGACCTTGTGGTCCAGTGCATTATCCCCAGAGTGCCACACCAGGACTCCCAATGTCTTTTAGGATGCTTTAAAAAAATATATAGTCAAAACAGTGACTTCCCAGGGGATTTGCTGGCCCAGTTCAATGCAAGGAAGAGAAGTTAACTCAGAGGGTTGCAACTCTTTGTTTATTTTGGATTCTACAGGAGTAATTTTGATAAGTTTTCTCAAAGGACACAGGATGATTACAAGGGCTTAATATGAAGAAATTTTAAGAAAATGGAAAACAGCATTAGTGAGAAAAAGACTAGACCAGGTGCACTGAGGAATTTTTTTCCAACACAATATACCTGCTCATTCTTTGAGGGTAGCAAGCCTGTCCTAAAAGAATTGTATTGGTAAATCTTCTTACTCCATCCATTCTACAGCCTTGACCTTGCTCCTTCAGGCTTCTTTTTGTTCCCCAAACTTAAAGAATATTTAAAAGGAACATGACTTGGGTCCCTCAAGGAGGCTAACACTGCTAGTTTGATGTAGTGTAAATCAAGGGGCAGAGAATTCTTCAGGAAAGGGTTAGAGATGTGGAAACACCACCTTGAGAAGCATATAGACCTAGATGGAAGATGTGTTGAGAAACAACAGCATCACATTTTGTTATTTTTGTTTAGTAAAGATGTCTATGATTTTGTAGCAATAGTTTTTGCTCACCCTAGTAGCATTAACTATATGCCAGGGAGTCCTTGGATGGTGCATACAGCTCACACACTTGGATGTTAACCAAAAGGTTAGAGGTTCAAGTCCACCCAGAAAAGTAGATCTGGCAATCTACTTCCAAAATCTCAGTCATGGAAAATCCTTTGCAGCCCTGTTTTACTTTGACACACATGGTGTTGTCCTAAGTCAGTGTCAACTTGACAACAAGTGAACAGGTTATATTCCAAGTACTATGCTGTGGTCAGTGGTTCCAACTCACCTGACAATCCTTGGAAACCCTACACAGGGTTGCTATGAGTTGGAACCGACTTGACAGCACTTAACAGCTTAACAACATGCTATGCTAAGCACTGTATATGCATTATATTTTTGAATCTTATAAGAAACCTTATATAGTGCAAATAATTATACAGAGGAGGAAGTGGAGGAGCAGGGATGCTGAATTAACTGACTCAAGATGAGTGGTAGAGCTGTGTTTCATGGAGAGGTGAAAAATCCCACAATGTCCCACTTCACTACCCGCTCTCTCACACTTGCTAGATCCAATTAAAAAGGGTTCTAGGTAGCATTGTGGTTACGAGTCAGGCTGCTAAAATCTCTCAAAGTCAGCAGTTTGAAACTACCAGTGGTTCCGTGGGAGAAAAATAAGTCTTTCTGCTCCCATAAAGGTTCACAGCCTCAAAAAACCTATATAGGGTCACTATGAGTCCAAACCGACTCCTCAGCACATAACCACCATCACCATTTGATTCGAGCCATCAA
Source organism: Chrysochloris asiatica (assembly GCF_000296735.1). NCBI lineage: Eukaryota > Metazoa > Chordata > Mammalia > Afrosoricida > Chrysochloridae > Chrysochloris > Chrysochloris asiatica. The sequence goes on along the minus strand of NW_006408747.1, from coordinate 794,329 downwards.
ATTACTGAGTGCCTGTTACATGCTGAGCATTGTGGGGCATTGTTGTTAGTTACTGTAGAGTTAGCTCTGATTCACAACACCTTATGTCTAACAGAAAAAACTGCCTGGTCCTATGCCACCTTCATGATTGTTGGTACATTTGAGTCCGTTGTTTTGGCTATTGTGTCAATATATCTCATCGAGATTATCCTCACTTTTGCTCACCCACTATTTTACCAAACACAATGTCCTTTTCTAGCAATTGGCCTTTCCTAATGATACGTCCAAACTAAGCAAGCCAAAGCTTCATCATCCTTACTTCTAAGGAACATTCTAATTGTATTTCTTCTAAGACTGATTTATTTATTCTGCTGGCAGTCCTTGGTATATTCAATATTCTTTGCCAACACCACAATGCAAATGCATCAATTCTCCTGTCTTCCTTGTTCACTATTAAATATTTGCATACATATGAGGTGACTGAAAGGACCATGGTTTGAGTGAGACACACCTTAGTCATCAAAGTGACATGCTTGCTTTTTAAAACTGTAAAGAAGTCTTTTGCAGCAGATTTCCCCCAAAATATGTTATTTGATTTCATGATTGCTGCTTCCATGGATGTTGATTGTTGATTTAAGTAGAATGAAATCATTGACAGCTTCAATTTCTTCTGGACCAATAAACTCCATGCTCAATGGAGAAGCAATTGAAGGCTACAAAGATTTTTAAAGATCAAGTGTATGATCTCAAGGAACTTACGATCTAGAGGAAAAAACACCAAGAGATGATGCCTGGGAAGTGCAATGAGGCTTTAGATGAAAGGGTTACATTTGCACAAAGCACACACAGCTCAGTATTACATGCCCCTGCCCTTGAAGAAGATCCCAGCTGCTAGAGTTTTGACTATGCAATGTTTCAGTTTGGTTTTCCCTCCTCTTTGATCAGGCTCCTCTGTCTTTCTAAAGCTCATACTATACATATAATTTCCATTCAAATTCAAAATCTTTCCAATTATTGTAGTGAATGCAATATTATTCAAAGATTTTTTTTTTTTTCTGAAAGAGCACCTATCTGACATGCATTTTTAATTTTATGTGCAATATGCAAATGTCATCACTGTAGTTGTTAACCGCAGTGCAGGATTGCAATTAACTATGGAACTGTGCATTTTAGTTATATGCTAATGCTAATGAGATTTTCATAAAGCAAGTCCAATTACCAGTCCTATTTTTTAACTGCAAGAGCTAGTGCAAAGCAAAGGTGTTGACTTCTTTTGGAATAAATTACCCTTTGTCCTTGGCTCCTTCATCATATTCAATCATCCTAAAAAGTAACTCCTGCTACTTTGAATATTTTATCCTGTCTTGCCCTACAGTACAATATTAATAGAGACTGTGGGCAAGATTGTTTAGAAACCAATTTGCACTGCCCAGGGAGTGGGAGTGGGAGTGGGAAAACTTCCTCAGAATGTAAACTGCTCCCGCAGAAGAGCAGAGCTTTGAATAGTCAAAGTAAACAGGACCTGGATGAGACTGAAGACTCAGACGGTAAGTTAACAAAAATAAACCACAAGGGAGAACAGACACAGTGCTACCTTGGAATGAGGAAACTGCATTCTGTGAATAGGTGTTTAAACTCAGGTTTAAGATCAGAAGCTGTCATAAGATAATCAGCTTTAGGAAGATACTCATTCCTTCATTCAAAAACCAATTGCTGGAAACGTGTGTGTGTCAGACACTGAACAAGGCAGTGAGGGTTCAAATATAAGATGGAGAGGAGTGGAGACGCTGGGGAATTTGAAGTGATGGGAGATGTTCATATCTTATTTCTCTATTAATGTATTATTTACAAAGAGAAAGTATTCATGAGTTGTTGTTATTGTCGCTACTATTGTTGTTAAGTACCATGGAGTCAGTTACAACTCATAGTGACCATGCACAGGGTTTCTGAGGCTGCAAATCTTTATGGGAGTAGAAAAGCTTATCTTTCTCCCGCAGAACGGCTGGTAGTTTCGAACTGTCGACCTTGAGGTTAGCAGCCCAATTCGTAATAACTATACTACCAGGTACTGTCAAATCAGCCCCCAACTCATTGCAACCCTATGCACAATGAAACAAAATGTGATGTAATGCTGCCTGTCCTGCATCATCTTCATGATTGGGTATGGATCCCAGGGTTATGATCCATAAGGTTTTCATTGGCTGTTTGTTGAAAGTAGATCACCAGGCCTTTTTTCAAACTTGTATTCCTCTAGAAGCTCAGCTGAAACCTGTTTGGGATCATAGCAACACACAAGGCTCCAATGTCAGATGGGGGTGGCTGCTTATGAGGTGTATTGGCTGGGAATTAAACCAGGGTCTCCTGAATGGAAGACAAGAATTCTACCACTGATCAGAAGTTGCTACTGTTTGAGACACATTCATGAATTATTTGGAGCCTTGCTTTCAGTGAGCTAATGCTTAAGTAAACGAATACAAACATGTAAAACAATTTTATATTAAAGTGTAGCATTTGTTATGATTTGCTTTTCGAGGAACAGGGAGACAAAAATAAAGGAAAAGTCAATTTGGAGAGAAGACAAGAACTTTCATAAAAGACAAGAGATTCTTGAGCTGACCCTTGACAGTGAATGAGTAGTTGCCAGGTGAAAAAGGTGGAAAGTTAGTCCAGAAATGAGCAACATGAAGAGCTAGCTGTGAAGCAGTCAAGGTACTGCAAGCAATTAAGGGTGCCTAAGGTATGAGGTAAAAGATAAAATTAGAAAGGAGTCATTGAAGGATTTTAAGTAGGAGAGTAACAATCAGGTTGGCCCCTTCAGAATTGCCACGTAGGCAGCAAAGCTGAAGACATGTGCATACCGAGGGAGAAGGAGAAGAGGCAAGTCACCCACCCACAGTCTTGCTTTGTCACCTTTGCAAGGACTTTTTGTCTGGTCAGCCAAGACTCTCAGACAGATGATCAAGTTATATTTTCCCTCAAGAGAACATTTTCTATGCCTTTTTGGGAAGAAAACTTTTTGAAATACCCTTTATTTTTTAATATATTTATCTAAGTTAGAAAGCAGAAGGGAAATACAAGAATGAAAGCTTAACAATGCTGATATGTGGGGTTTAAGTATCTTTCCTACTCTGGGTCAACATATAAACAAAGTGAAAGGAGTATAGGGAAAAAAGCACAAAGGAAAAAAAGAGGGAGAAAACTAAAGAGAGGGCATAATCAACTATTACCACAGTCAGACTAAACTTATGTATGGGTAATAGGGTACCTTTTCCTTATTTTATACCAACCCCACCACCCAACTACTACCACCAGCAGGATAAGGAAAGAGAAACTGTGAAGGGCCTATGGGACATGGAATCTTCCAGGGTTAAGTTAATGGATACAAAGTTTGTGATGTATATCAAGATAGGGAAGGGATAGAAGTTTTCTTAGCATGAAAAGGAAGCTATTTTAGCATAATATATTTTTAGGAACACAATAATAGGGTGGATTATAGAATCTGAAAGAAGAGAATTTTATCTGTTAGGATTATAAATAAGAGTGTGGTTTATAAAATGTAAACATAATTTCCTCTTGTGTAAATGAAGTATAAATATATCTAGTCCATATATGGCATCTTCATGAAGTTGTTATGTGCCTTCTCCATTAAGTTGTTATAGCAGAATTACCAAAAGTGGATGGCTTGAGCAAACAAATTTTTTCTCTCACAGTTTAGAAGGCTAGAAGTCCAAATTCAGAGTACTCGCTCTGGGAAAGGTCCTTGTCTTCTTTCAGCATCTGTAGGCCCAGTATCCCCTGGAGACCTCCATGTGTTTTAGCATCCATCTTCCCTTGGATCTAGGAGCTTCACAGTGCAGGGACCCCATGTCCAAAGGACACATGACACTCCTGGCTCTTCTTTCTTGGTAGTAGTTAAGTTCCTCCTTCTCTGCTCACTGCTCTCTCTTTTTCTATCTCAAAAGAGATTGGCTCAAAATACAACCTAATCCTGTAGATTGCATCCAACCTCATTAATATCATAGAAGTGAAGCACAGTCGACCATTAATTACATCAGATCAGGGCTGATCATACTATATTAGATCTCATCATAGAGGTGATAAATACATCTTCTAGCTGTTAAACCACTGAAGAATCCTGGCCAAGTTGATACAAAAACTTAACTATCACACTATGGGTCTGGGTTTCTTCTGTCTCACTGCTCTGCTACCCTTTGGGCATGGACCTCATTGTCATAACATATTTGATATAGCTCAAGCCATTGCATAAATCATATTCTAGATATGGATGGAAGCAGGGGCTAGAAGAAAAGAACAAAGGGCAGGTGTTGTTGTTGTGAAGTGCCATCGAGTTGGTGCCGTCCCATAGCGACCCTGTATAGGATTTCCGAGGAGCAGGTAGTGAGCTTGAACCACTGACCTTGCAGTTCAAATGGCTTTGCAGTCTGGTGCATTAACCCACAGCGCCACACCAGGATTCCAAAGGGCAGGTAGCAGTTGTGTATTTAGGAAGATTACTGAATGTTTCTTCTCTACACTTCCACTTTGATTTCATTGATGAGCGTTTAGTCACATTTCCAAAGCACAGATTGATGGATTGACCTCTGGAAGAAGAGTGGAAGGTTAAACATCTTAATACACAGGCAATTAAATGTAGTGGTGGGAAGTTTAGGATTTTTATCACTCATCTATGCTGTTGATTTTCATTGTGAATTAAGAAATAAACTATTCAGCTGACAGTGAAAGAGTAGGAAATAGGAAAATGAAGACATTTGGAAGTCACTATGGAAAAGACAAGGAGAAAGATCTGTGGGATAGCAGGTAAAATGATGGTGTTAGATCTCAACTAACATCAGAGGGAGGAAAGAGAATTAGCATCAGCCCCAAACTTATTCCTATGAAGTAAAGGTCAAGTATACCTCTACTTTCAAGTCTTTTTATTTTTTAAAAATTTTTACCAAATCTGACACTAGCTAGCCCTCTCATGGCACTCTCTATGTCTCTGCTTGGTTCAAAAATTTATTACAGAGGTCACACAGAACTATACCACATACTTAGGGTCATGGGGTTTACTAAGGAAGTTGTTACGTCCTGCTGAGTTGGTTCTGATTTGTAATGACACTGTATAGGGTTTCTAAGGAGCAGCTGGTATATTTGAACCACCGATCTTATGGTTGGCAGTCCAGTATTTATCCTAGAGCACAAAATCAGGACTTCAATATTAACGAAGTTGCTGTTTGTTGTTAAGTGCCATTGAGTCGGTTCCAATTCATAGTAACCCTGTATAAGGATTCCCAGGAGCAGCTGTTGAGTTTGTACCACCGGCCCTGTGGTTCCAACTGATTTTATGATCAAGTTGTTGCTGTTGTGAATTGCCATCAAGTCAGTTCTGACCCATAACGACCCTGTATAGTGTTTCCAAGGAGCAGTTGGTGAGCTTGAACCGCCAACCTTGCTGTTCAAATGGCTTTGCAGTCTGACACATTAACCCACAGCGTATGATCAAGTACCAGATTCCAATTCAGGGTCAGGATCAACTTGGAAGTAACAGAAACAATTCAAGAAGCAGTTCTTTGATCAGGGCAACTTCTCGACTAGTTTGCATGCAGGCCTCATTCTCAGCCTCGTTTTTAGGCCCTAGTTGGGCCTACTTGTGCCACCTGACAGTGTCCAGCTTGAGCAAGTTTTATAGTTCCTTAGCTTTCTGTAAATGCCAGAAGGTATTCCACTTCTCCAGGAAGCTTCCTGCCTGAAGGCACTCAGGTCTTTCTCTCCATGGGCCAACAAGCCCACTGCAGCCATCTCGTGCCAGTCTCCAGATTCTCCCCTCATGCCATCTTGTGCCATCTGTCTCCAGTGCTACAAATTTCTTTGTCATCTGAACCTTGAAGGTTCTTAGCACTGAGACATTGAGTCCAAAGGACATGCTCCATCCCCTGCTTTTCTTCTTGATGTCAACAATGTCACCCCACAACCCCTGTGGGATTGTTTCTTTTAAAGCTAGAAGTATGGAAAAATCCTCTTGGTGGGCCACAGGCACCTTATTTTCAAAGTTGCTGTTCAATCCCTATAAGAGTTTTACATAACTTATTTTAATAGTCCTAGCGTAGTGGTTACAAATCGGGCTGCTAACCTCAATGTCGGCGGTTTGAAACTATCAGCTGTTCGGAGGAGAAAGATGAGGCTTTCTGCTCCTGTAAAGACTTGCAGCCTTGGAAACCCAGTGCAGGGTCACTATGAGTCAGAACCGACTCCACGGTACTTAACAACAACAGCCAATCATTGGAGTCCTGGTGTGATGCTATAGGATAATGCACTGGACCTCAGGGTCAGTTTGAACCAAAGGCTTGGTGGCTTAAACTCACCAACTGCTTCTCAGAAACCCTATAAATGGTCACTATGAGTTGGAGCTGATTCAATGGCCTTAACAACAACAACAAAGCCAGTCATTTGGAGTCCTGGTATGGCACTGTAGGATAAGTGCTGGACTGGTAACCACAAAGGTTCACAGTTCAAGCACACCAAGTTGCTCTTTGGTAAACCCTATACAGGGTTGCTTTGAGTCAGAATTGATTTGATGACACTTAGCAACAACAACAACTGCAAGCCAAGCATTTTGTAGGAGTTAAGAGATCATGGCTAGAAAGTTAAGATTTAATGGTTAGGAAGCATTTCACTGCACCACAACCCAGTCTAGATTAATGATCTGAAATGTATGAAGATATCAGTCTACCCACTTGTATGTTCTTGTCAACAGAACTCAGCTAAGGCCCCAGAGTAGGCTTTGAGCAGGCAGTTAGTAGGATACATCCAGAATTGGGATTTTGCTAGATATCTTCAATGGAAGGACCAAGAGGCAAGGGGATTTAGGTTACAAGTAATATATTCTATTATAGGCTGAAGACAGATTTACAAGCATTTAATAGTGATGCTTCTGGCTATTCCTTTCTCTCTGCCTCAAGTGTTTAAGTAAGCAAGGGAAACCAAGATTCAAAAGACAGCCAAGCATCTTAACATAATTTTCCCTCTTTTGCCGATTCAAACCATGCCTCAACCCTTGTATCCCAGAGCCCTGTTGTTCCAAGGTTGAGCATATATCACTATTTACCTCTGTTCCACTTAGCCCGTGCAAATCTGCCTAAATGTTCTCCCATCTGCCTTGTTCTTCCATTCCCCATCCCCTTCTTGTGTATTGCTACTCCCCCTCTGCTGCAGCACCCAAACGATCCTGTGTCTATTCCTTACCCTGTACTCCTCTTTCCCCTCCATCACCATGCCATACCCCCTATACCCTGGTAACCAATATATCTCTATCTCTATATCTATCTATATATTTTTCCCTTTTACTGTGGGTGCTTTTTCATAAGGTTTTACAAAAATGGTCCTATGCAGTATTTGTCCTTTTCTGACTGGGTAATTTCCCTCAGTACAGTGACCACAAGGTTCATCCATGTTATGAGATGGCTTGCAGCTTCCTTGTTATTCTTCAAGGTAGAATAATATTCCACTGTGTATATGTACCACAGTTTGTTTATCCATTCTTCAGTTGATGGGCACTTAGGCTATTAAAATTGTGCTGAGAAGCTGGGTTCTATGAAGAAAAATGTGGCGTCAGGATTGGAGGAAGACTTATTAACAACCTGTGATATGCAGATGATACAACCTTGCTTGCTGAAAGTGAAGAGGACTTGAAACATTTACTGATGAAGATCAAAGAGCACAGCCTTCGGT